>NW_026128927.1:0-5994 GCF_022985175.1 Labeo rohita
ATATTAAAATGGAAAAAAGATGGTTTAGATATGAATCCAGCATGTTCCGCTTGGTTCTGTATGAATGAATGGTGGAAACAGTTTGTTTACTAAATACAGAAGCACACGTGACTTATTGTGAAATGAAATAATTTTGAAACGGAATGATTATAAGACAACGTATTTGCAATATTTTCTTTGTTTAAGATAAGCCATAACTAATAAGCAATTGTGAAAGTTGGTTTCCTGAGTTTGATTCTTTTATAACCAACTAAAAAGGTTAATGAGAGCGTACGCAGAGGTGAAGACAGCAAGTTGCAACCTCAATCAGAGTCGAGCCGAGGAAAAGGAAAACTGGCAGACGAAGGAGTCAAAGTAAACTATATGCCAGGGATCACCAAATCTGGCCCACGAGATCCACTGTCCTGCAGAGTTTAGCGCTAACCCCAATCAAACACACCTGAACATGCTAATCAGTGTCTTCAGGCTCATTAGAAAATCACAGGTAGGGGAGTTTGATCAGGGTTGGAGCTAAACTCTGCAGCGCATTGGACCTCCAGGGTAAGATTTGAGGAACCCTGCTATATGCCAACACGTGATGTTCAGTGGACTTCATTAAACTGCAAGTTTGGCTTGTGTAGCTGTAGAGCCATTCAGTGAACAAAAACAATGCAGATCTTAATAAATGTAATCCATTATTCAAATAAAAGTTTCTGGAACATTTTATTATATGATTTTAATAACACTCACCTCTTAAGCTCTGGATAATTTTTACAAGTAGCAGTCTCACTTGCTCGCTCTGTCCTTTCGTCTTGTTGTTGAACACATGGTATCTCTGACCATATTTCTGAACGACTCTCTTCAATGGCTCAGACAGATTAATATATTCTTCTATTGTCATGTTTCCTTCCTCCAGTTCATCTCCTCTGGTGAAGAGAATCCAGGTTTTTTCCAGGCGCTCTTCTCCCAGCATCTCCTCAATCTTCTCCACAGTTTTCCTCTCTTTCCCAGTGAATCTGTCAGCTTTGATGACCAGCAGAAACACACAGGGACCTGATTCACATCTCTGGAGAACATCTTTATATACCTGCTGAATCTCATCATCACTCATCACGGTGTGAAACAATCCTGGTGTGTCATAAACAGTGAGCCGTCGTCCACAGACAGTCCCAGATTCCACAGCTACGTCTCGTGTGACTGAAGTAGAGCTTTTCACTGAATTGAAAGCTTGTCGTCCCAGTATTGTGTTTCCTGAAGCACTTTTCCCGATTCCTGTTCTCCCCAGTAACACCAGATTCAAACCTTCGATCATTTCTGCCATTTTCAATGTGTGGCCTTAAGGTCTAAAAAGTGCTGCAACACAAAAATGTGCACATCAGATGAATCTTATTGCTTACTAGGGATACAACCAGAGATTGAAATGAACTTTTTCACTCACCAGCCAATATGGCTACTAAATTTAAAAGTTACCAGCCATTCATAACTTCTACTAGCCAAAAAAAGCAACAACAACAACAACAACAACAACAAAGAAACTAGTCCATAATAATAATAATAAATTTAGGCTGTTACTAAACATAATATCAGTATCAACAAAATTAATCTTTGCAGAAGTTAGATTTGAAATGGCATGTAGATGTATTTACACACGCTCACAGGGACATGGAATGATTTAACCTGCACTTACAAATGCAGAAATAATGTTTTGATATTTTAAATGTAAAAAACTGAATACTGATATTTGAAATTATTTTAAAAATGAAAAGATATTTTCAATGTGAAATTAACACCACCAGTAGGTGGCAGCAAGTCACTGTTAGCGAGTTGGCGATTGAGCCGATCATTTAAACAGTCACAATGGAGCAAAAACAGCCAATATGGTGACTAAAATGTAAGTCTCTTGATATTAACCTACTGTTTATTGAACTGATGTATAAAATCAATATCACATTTGTAATCATGCTGAGTTTTTAAGAAAAAAACACCACTCTTCATGTGATCTACTATACTGTGGAAGTACATAAAATAAAGCAGACATTGATATTATCACAATGTAAGAGATCGACACTTATCAGTATCAACAAAATTCGATCTCATTATTACGCCCTCACCCTTAGTGTAATCTGTCAAAATGGTGGACACCTTTCAGATTTTTCCGTCACTGACGGACAATTTTCAGTTAATGCCACCTCTGATATATACATATATTATAAAAACAAAAAGATTCTCAGATGCATCATGATTCTCTCTTCAATGATTCTGAATCAATTCTGAGCTTGTTTTCCCTTTGGCACATGTGCGCGGTAGAGACGTGGCGGGCTTGATTGCACAGAATTTGTGCCGCTAAACACGTGGGCATTGTTTGACAGTGTGTGCTTCCACCCACCGTGTTTTACTTTAGATATGCTTTCATTAATGCCGTTCGGAACACAGTACTATTAGATGCACGTTTTTTTCGGAACCCGGAACTAATCGAGTCATTTGTGCCAGGCTAGGAGAGATGTATTGTAATAATGTAAATTATGTGCGATAATTTAATATTGAGCCTTTTCTTTTAACAGTTTTAAATTTCAGTTACTGTGCACTCTTGGAGAGAGTTTCATCATCTTGACTGTAGTAACGAATGTGACACACCGTTTGAATACTGAATGGAGGATGACAGCTGCAGCGGAGAGACGAGTTCATGTCAACTTGACTTAAATCTGTACCTCATATTTAACTAAACGGCTTCAGAACACCTGAAATATAATGAACAAAAACTGTAGGTGCTTTATATAACGTGATTATGGCTTTTGTGGGGCTTAAAGGAGAAGTTCACTTCCAGAACAACAATTTACAGATGTACTCACCCCCTGTCATCCAAGATGTTCGTGTCTTTCTGTCTTCATTCGTTAAGAAATTGTGTTTTTTGAGGAAAACATTTCAGGATTTTTCTCCATATAATGGACTGATGTGGTGCCCGGATTTTGAACTTCCAAAATACAGTTTAAATGCGGCTTCAAACGATCACAAATGTTTGAAGAAGGGTTGAAACAATCGGTTATTTTCATAAAAATAATACAATTTATACACTTTTTAATGTCAAACGCTCATCTTTTCTTACTCTGTCTGGACTGTTTTTGTTCTGGTTCATGTCAGTTAGTGTATGTGGAAAAACTCCCATCTCATGTTCTCCCTCAACTTCAAAATCGTGCTGTATCACTGTTTTACCTTTTTTGTTAAGGGTGTTTGATCTTCTTTGCATGTTCACTTTGTAAACACTGTGTCTGTTCTTCTGCAGTGATGTAGGATGATTCTGAAATGATTTTTTAAGTTTAGGGAGAAAATACAATCTGTTTTTTGACATACACTAACTGTCTTGAGCCAGAATACACAGAGTTCAGGGAGAGAAAGACAAGACGAGCATTTAAGGGTTAAAAAGTATATAAAATGTATTATTTTTATGAACATAACCAATCGTTGTATTTTGTAAGTTCAAAATCGGGGCACCATATCAGTCCATTATATGGAGAAAAATCCTGAAATATTTTCCTCCAAAAATATAATTTCTTGAACATCTTGGATGACAAGGGGGTGAGTACATTATCTGTGAATTGTTGTTCTGGAAGTGAACTTCTCTTTTAATCGGCGTCAGTATCTAAAGTGTGGAACAAGGGGAGAAAATGCTCTTGACAAGACGATGATCTTGTGCCACAATAGTATTCATCTGCTCTCGCCAGTCGAGTAAACCATTACTAAGGTTTAGGGCTTCCCCCTAAAAGTCAAATAACCATCAGCTGACAAGAAGAGTTTTAGGTGACCAAAACTGCATTAGCTGATTAGTCACAGGTTAATTTAAAAAAAAAAAAAAAAAAAACACAGGATGTGGCGGAATCACACAGTCAATGACTAACTACTTGTTAACGTCTTTGTGGAAATTGTCTTACTTTTTTCATATACAGACAAGAGTAACACATTCAAAACTGTCATGTTTGTACACTCACAACTAACAGGATCAGGATGTGCTTTCTGCCATCTTGTCTCTGCAAAGTTTAGTGTCATGTCCACCTATAAGCGTTTTTGTGAATCAGAATCATCCTTAGATCAAAACCAATATGAGAGTGACTGGATTTTAATGATGGTTTTGACACGTACACATTATGTTCTGAAGGACCTGAAATGTCTGGTTGGTTTGTCTGAGCTGTAGTGATGATAAATACTGATATTTCAGTATCAACAGAAAACATCTGAAATGTTCACAGTAGTCGTGTTCTGCAGCAGCAGTGCACCGATATCAGCTGTGTACCAACTTACATGATATCATGTCGTTAGCTTATATTTCATTTCTGTTTATCGTGAGATAATGATAGTGTATCACTCTTTTGCCTTTTTGGAGCTGACATTTGGGGTATCGCCTTCTTCTTCTTCTTCTTCTTCTTCTTCTTCTTCTTCTTCTTTGGTGTTTAACGGCGGTTTGCATCCAAGAGTGTTTCATTACCGCCATCTTCTGGATTATTCTCCTGTGATGATACTCCAGTTCATTTCCTCCAGCTTGTTTTCCTTGATCATGATCTCCTCATCAGACCCGTTCTAATCAAGAAAGTACATGTTTTTCCTGCCTTTGCCCAATCACACCAGTTTGCAGTAGCTGCCAAACCATCTCTTCATTATACTTCCATCATATTTCTCTTCTGTTCTTCATATCTGCTGCAACTTAAAAGTTCATGTTTAATGGTTTATAATGTCTGACAATACTCACAAAACCAGTAGGATGTTTCCCTATAATGTATAACGTACTATTCAGATCACTGTCCTATTGTTAATCTTGTCATCACTGTTTCCTCTCTTCTAGTCTCCAGTTCCTCTCAGTACCAACTTTATTTTGAATACTATACAAATGTCTTCCTCTGATGCTGTCATTCTCTCACAACCACTTTCCAAACTATACTTTTCCCTTCAGAGTTTTTGACATCTTTATAGTTACTTCAATATTCTGTTTTTTAATTGTTTGTTTGGCTAATTTATCCACTCTCTTGTTGCCCAAAACGCCTGTGTGAGCTGGCCTCTGTTTTCCTTTGCTCTTGCATATGTTGTCAGTATTGCATATAACAGATGGCTGTTGGACACACCTGTCCTGAGACTGTACAGAGCTGACAATGAATCACTTCCAATTAAAACTGTTCTTGTTTTGTCCTCCTTTCTAATCCACTGTAATGCCATCATGATATCATATAACTGCATACACATTCAGATCATTTGTTTGCTTTCCTCCCTGATTAACTATAAAAATTGCTGACCCAGTCCTTCCTGTTTCAGGATCTTCTGACCCGTCTGTGTAAATCTGAATATAATCTCTGTATTTATCGTCCACATATTTGTAATGTTGAGCTACAAGATCTTTACTATTGTTTATTGTTTTGATTTGATGTAATAGTAGGACATATTGTTCTTGTGGCTGTGAGTTTAATGCCTAAACAAACCCAGGATTATCAGAGATGGACTTATTAATGTTTGATTTTAAATTAATTAAGAAATTATTATATTAATTATTATCAGGGGTGGGACTTTCAAGTCACAAGCAAATCTCCCAAATCCTCAAAGAGTTCAAGTTAATGAGATGATTAAGTGATTAATTTAATGATGATTGTGCATTAGTGATGAACACCTGCTGTTAACATTCAACATCACTGAATTAAATAGAAATACAAGAACTACAACTGAAATCAACTGAAACACACACACACACACACACACACACACACACACACACACGCCACCATAATTGTGATCAAGGTTTTCTTTAGTTTGTCTCTTGACTCTGAACGTAATTTGCTTTTAAGTATTTGCAATATTGTTTCACAGCAAACATTTGTGTATCAATGAATGAAATCAAATAAATTAGCTTATGTTTTCTGTTTATAACTCTTGATGAACGATCATTATGAAGTGGTCTCTGTCTTTAGATTATTGACTGATATACAGCTGTGGACCCTTTTCACAAGACTGTGATGATGTGTTTCAACGCTCATCATCATC
>NW_026128928.1:0-5994 GCF_022985175.1 Labeo rohita
ACACCCCACAGCATGATGCTGCCACCACCATGCTTCACTGTTGGGACTGTGTTGGGACAGGTGATGAGCAGTGCCTGGTTTCTCCACACATACCGCTTAGAATTAAGGCCAAAAAATTCTATCTTGGTCTCATCAGACCAGAGAATCTTATTTCTCACCATCTTGGAGTCCTTCAGGTGTTTTTAGCAAACTCCATGCGGGCTTTCATGTGTCTTGCACTGAGGAGAGGCTTCCGTCGGGCCACTCTGCCATAAAGCCCCGACTGGTGGAGGGCTGCAGTGATGGTTGACTTTCTACAACTTTCTCCCATCTCCCGACTGCATCTCTGGAGCTCAGCCACAGTGATCTTTGGGTTCTTCTTTACCTCTCTCACCAAGGCTCTTCTCCCCGATAGCTCAGTTTGGCCGGACGGCCAGCTCTAGGAAAGGGTTCTGGTCATCCCAAACATCTTCCATTTAAGGATTATGGAGGCCACTGTGCTCTTAGGAACCTTAAGTGCAGCAAAAATTTTTGTAACCTTGGCCAGATCTGTGCCTTGCCACAATTCTGTCTCTGAGCTCTTCAGGCAGTTCCTTTGACCTCATGATTCTCATTTGCTCTGACATGCACTGTGAGCTGTAAGGTCTTATATAGACAGGTGTGTGGCTTTCCTAATCAAGTCCAATCAGTATAATCAAACACAGCTGGACTCAAATGAAGGTGTAGAACCATCTCAAGGATGATCAGAAGAAATGGACAGCACCTGAGTTAAATATATGAGTGTCACAGCAAAAAGGGTCTGAATACTTAGGACCATGTGATATTTCAGTTTTTCTTTTTAATAAATCTGCAAAAATGTCAACAATTCTGTGTTTTTCTGTCAATATGGGGTGCTGTGTGTACATTAATGAGGAAAAAAAATGAGCTTAAATGATTTTAGCAAATGGCTGCAATATAACAAAGAGTGAAAAATTTAAGGGGTCTGAATACTTTAAATAAATAAGAACTAGTATATAATGAATAAATACTGATCCGTAAACAATAAGAACTAGTGTCTATTTAATAGGTTAGAATATCTAAAAATAAGTACTAGTACCTAATGTTTAACTACTAGTACATAAAATAATGTACTTGTCACAACTGGAATGCATACTAGTCAAAACAGAAAAGCTGATATCTCAGTGACAGATCACATAGAAATCCAAATGGTAAAATGTAAAAAATTGTTACTAGTAACAACATAATAGTTACTAGTCACTATTGGAAATAAGTACTAGTATCTATTTAATAGGTACTAGTATCTAATGAATAAGTACTAGTATCTATTAAATAGATACTAGTATCTAATGAAAAGAATACTAGTATCTATTAAATGAGGTATGGTATCTAATAAATAAGTACTAGTGTCTATTTAATAGGTACTAGTATCTAATGAATAGTGTAGTGGTTTCTAATAAATAGGCACTAGTAGCTAATGAATAAGTACTAGTACTTAGTGGAAAAGATACTAGTATCTAAAAAAAAAATAAGTACTAGTGGCATGAAAATAGACACTAGTACGGCTTTTAGATTAAATGTTAAAACGGCTTGCCATAGTGTGAGTGCCTTTAATAACTTGCTAATTCGCTTATTGTTTGATTGTAATGCTTTTTGCTAACTTTGGTTTAAAGAATGAGTTAATCCAGCCCATCTTTTTGCCCAGCCTGTTCGCAGCATATATTCACTCTGGAGTAACCTTACCAGGAGGAGACAGACAGAGATTACCCTTGAGTTCATTCAAGGGTAATGGTTGCATTCTAAAAATCTGAATACCTGCATTTTACATGTAGGAAGTTAGAAGATGTTTCTCAACTTTAGAGGGGAGACGATTTTTTTAAGAGAGACGATTCAGATGTCTCAAAAGCTTAAACTAATGTTACATATTGTCTGTTTTCTGACTGTTTTGTAGGTATTTAAGAGGAACAAAGAAGTTGAAAGGAAATATGCCATCTAAAACCACAGGGCAAATGGCACAATGTGAACTGGTTGAAGTTGCCACAAGTTTCTCTTCTTTGCAAAGTGAAGGATTTTCAGCGGAATGTAGAAGTACACACACACAAAGATCCCCTTTCTCCTTTTATTATATTCTTTTATTATCTACACTGCCATTCAAAAGTTTGGGATTAGTAAGATTTTTTATGTTTCTTATGAAATAAGTCTCTTCTGCTCATCAAGGCTGCATTTAATTGATCAAAAATACAGAAAAAAATAATGTTGTGAAATATTATTACAATTTAAAATAATTTTTTTTTTCTATTTTAATATATGCTTTAAAATGTAATTTATTTCTGAATTTTCAGCATAATTACTCTAGTCTTCTCAGTTCTCCAGTTATAACATGATCCTTTAAAAATCATTATAATATGCTGATTTATTATCAGTTTTAAAAACTGCTTAACAGTTGTGCTGCTTAATTTTTATTTTTTTAATCTGTGATATAATTTTTTTTTTTTTTTTTTTATTCAACAAGTATGTGTTAAATTGAAAGTGATAGTAAAGACTAGTAAAGATATTGTTAGATTTATATTTTAAATAACTGCTGTTCTTTTAAACTTATTAATTAAAGAATCCTGAAAAAATATCACAGACTCCAAAACATACACTGACAACATTGACAATAACATTGACAACACTGACAATTGATAATAAATGAGAAGGATCTCTGACAGATCGTGTAACCTTGGTGTAACAATGCTGCAAATTCAGTTTTGCATCACAGAAATAAATTATATTTTAAAGTATAGTAAAACAGAAAACTTATTTTAAATTGTAATATTTCACAATATTACTGTTTTTTTTTTCTTGTATTTTTTTAATAAATGCAGGCTTGATGAGTATTAAATATTGTTTAAAGCGTATGCAGTTAATTAATTATTTAAATTACCAGTCATTAATATTCAGCAATCTGGAAAATATGTACTGCATATATACACAAATTAAAGTAGTTTACTGTAAAAAAAAACAAAAAAAAAAACACACACAGCAATGTAAAAAATACAGTTATTTGCTGTAATCAGGAAATACAGGATAATGCTGTAAATTAAATTACAGCAGTACTGCTGTAAAAATTACAGTAACAGGCTGGCAACCCTGCTGCCAATATTCTACTGTAAAATTTGCAGGAATTTTTTTACAGTGTAGTTACCATAGCTTAAAATGCATTAGGCTATATAAAACAATGAGACAATAATGATTGGTTAGTTAATAATAATTGTAGGAGCATTCATTTGTTGTTGTTTCTTATTGGCTGTTCGCTGTCATGAGAGTTCACTAGTGATCACTTCTGTGTCCTGTATTTAATGTGGTGGTTTGTTTGTTTGTAGGAATGGGAGAGTAGTGGGACCAACTTTCTGTTGACTGTGTTGCAACGGTATGATCTGTATTATGTCCCCATGTGTTTCATTTGAATAAATCAAAGCAAGTTATAAATGAGTAAAGATACTCCTTAATGCTGACAGCGAATGAGTCACGGAGGATCCCACTATCTCACCTGTAAACGGCGACTGGACGCCGCTTGTTAGCAAGAAATTCTGTTCATGTGCTGCATTGGAACGCAGCTGTGGATTGTAGGAGGCAATGGACATGAGACGCACAGCACTTGGACCGGTATGTGAATCAGATTACTATTTATCTGCTTGCTGGCTTGTCTATTGGAGATGCTATGTTGGTTGTGCTGGTGGTGTAGCGCGCCGCTGCATGTTTGGATCAACTGCGCTCTATTGAAAATACAAAGTTTATGTTTGTTACATGCAGTGCTGTGACTTGCGCAGTTGATTGCATGTGATTTAAATGGATCGCTGGTTCTTGATCATCTGCTCGTCTTCAAGCAGAAGCTGAAATGGCAGCTTTATTAGCCTGTCAGAAAATGCTGCAACAGAAGCATGAGGTGGAAGAAGAAGAGGAGTGTTTAAGAAAGAAGAAAGAACAAATTGACCTTCAAACTAAAATAGCTGTGTCTATGGCTAAAGTTAATGTGTACAGAGGCTGCTGTATCGGAACCAAGTGTTCGTCTGGAAATAAGTGAATCAAGAAAGAAAAGTGATAAAATGAGTTCCTCCAATGTGATGGCAGCAGCAGCGTCAGTTCAAGTTAATCTAGCACCTGTTGAGTCTCTGTCTTTCAATAATTCAACAAGATTCAACACCATTACATTTAAGTGCATCAATCAGTGGGCAGCAATTCTGTAACAATAGTGGTGATGTACCTGCTCTAAGGCATTCGCTGATGATGAACTAAGAAATATGTTGCGTCTTATGGAGATACAAAATGAAATTACTGCTTACTGTTGGTACAACAACGCAATACTTCATTACTTCCCTGCAAAGATATTCAGCCTTTTGATGGATATCCCTTGCAGTACCCATTGCAGGCAGTATTTAAGCAGTAAATTGCTACCGATCCTATGTTCACAAACATTTTGGAGGCTCCTTGTTCTGGAGTCTTTCTAAGATGGAGGGGAGTAGTTTCGCTACCACTGTTACTGTAATGGGTACTGAAGATATTAAGGAAACCAATAAGCAAAGTGTGGCCTGTCTTTGTTGTGGCGATGAACGTTTCTTAAATTCCTGCACTGTGTTGGCCAAAAAGTCCCTTAAAGAAAGGCTGAATTCTTGAAGTAGAAAGGAGTCTGTTTTGGCACAGGCCATATTAGTAGAGATTGTAAAAGTGGATTTACCTGCAGAGTGTGTGGTTCTAAAACACCCCAGCATTCTTCATGTTTTAAAGGCAAGATAAAACTGCAGAACCAAAGCAAGCAGTAGGCAATGCTCCGATCTCAGTTCAGTCAAATAGTCTTACTGGGGCCGGTAAAGATGCTTGTGCCTTGCTCTATTCTTCCGGTATTCTTTTCGGTATGGAACTAAGATTGTGGAGACTTCTGCCTTTTTAGATTCAGGCAGTTCATCAACTCTCTCTGTACTGAAAGTCTTATAAATAAACTCAGTCTGGCAAAAAACTGAATATTCTGCTTAAAATCATGAATCACAACAAACTGGTTTCCAGTCATGTTCTTAAAGATTTAGAAGTTGCTGGATTGGATCAGACACATTATTGTTTCTTGCCTGAAGTGTATACTCAGAAAAGTATGCCATTATCTAAGGCTAACATTCCCACGCAGAGCGATCTTGTTCACTGGCCTTATTTGAATCATATATCTTTGCCTTATTTCATTCATATCTTTGCCGAAGCTGGAGTTGAACTCTTGATTGGCCAATGTACTAGAGGCACTGGAGCTGTGGCAAGTTGTTTGTTGTCAAAGGAACGGCCATATGCAGTTGAAACCATATTTGGATGGATGGTGAATGGACCTCTTAAAGGAATGGAAAAAGGATGGAACTTTCTGTAATGACCAGCCTCAGGTGACTGTGATCTCTGTCTCAAAATTGGATGAGCTTTGAAACAACAGTTCCAGACTCATTTCCTGGAAATGCTCAGGATGAACTGGTTGCAATGTCTAAAGAAAATATTCAGTTCATGGGTATGGTGTCTTAGTCTGTACAATTGAAAGATTTTCATTATTGTAATGGTTTACCCCTTAAGAAAAGATGTGGTCCTGCCAAACAACAGGAATGCTTGCAGAACAGAACAGAAACCTGCAAAGGAACCTCTGAAAAGATTCTGCATTTCATGCAGACTATACACATATGTAGGAGATGTGATTTCCAAAGAATATGCGGAAAAAGTACTTGTGGAAGATCTGTGGAAGCATGATGGTCGTGTGTGGTAAATACCTCATCACGGGGTTACTACCATCAAGAAAGATAATGTTGTATTTAATTGTAGTGCTTCATTTCAGGGGGTATCATTGAATGGACATCTCCTTCCAGCACCTTTGGCTCTTTAATAGGTGTTCTTACAAGTCAAGTCAAGTCAAGTCACCTTTATTTATATACCGCCTTTTAAAAATACAGAATTGTGACAAGGGGGGTACAATATTTAAAAAGGAAACAGTACATCAACAATGCCAAAGCAACATTA
>NW_026128929.1:0-5987 GCF_022985175.1 Labeo rohita
AATACCAGTTCAATACAATCCAATATTTCCCTTACTGAAGTATGATGACATTATCCCATCAAGAACCTACTATCACTACCTCAAACCACACAGGAGTACTGGGTCTTTAGCATCTATACACTCTAAATCACCATTCTCAAGTGTACGCTGGTCTGACACAGGATCATTAATATACTAACTTTGAGTATTACAGCCTCACCCCGAGTGTGGGTCTAAGGTCTTCCAACACTATCACTGTCTCTGCTGTGCTCCTTTGAGCATAGAATCTTGCATACTTCTATTCCTCAACTGCGCAGCATATACTAGACACCACTCCCAAGTTGCTCTTTGCAGGACTATTTTATTCATGGCCGGTTGCCCACTGGTCACAGCAGTCAAGAGAGACTCCCTGAACAGAAAGGAACATGTATACATTTATACCTTGTAGTTGAGTCAATAAAAAAAAAATCAATGTCACTCAAGTCTTTTTTACTTGTGATTGGTTTGTCTTAATCATATGACTGTTAGTTCTACTGTTTTATGCACTTTTTGTGTAAGTATAGATTCTTTAATCACTAGATACACGGTCTTTGATCTGAGCATCATTAGTCTGCACTTTTCTGAACATTCTAACATTGAACATACCCTTTTCACTCCTGAGGCTATTAGGCTACATAAAACATGTCCTTCTTATTATAAAGCAAATAAACAGTAAATAAATTTGCTAAAACATAATAGTGATAATAATAAAATCGACAGACAGTATTGGCCTCGGCCAGTTTGCTTGTAAAATCTGATTTCGCCATGAAAAATCATTCTTAGTGCGTCACTAATTAAAATACTAAATAAAAGGCCTTAAATTGGAAGTACAATCTGGGCTGTTTTTTTTTTTCTATCAGTTCGTCAATAGGTGGATCTTGTCTTTCATAAAGGTTGAAGTCAGGGATCTTGGGCTTAACAAGGTTGGTGACCACTGGTTTATAAACATCTCAAATCCTCATTTATTCACATCTTACCGTGGCTAACATCATGCATCTCAGTAATATATAATTCTAATTCTGCATGTAGTTTGTTTTTAGTTGTTCTTATGTGGATAATGCATTAATTTAATGCACATTTGACTGTGTGTTTTGCTTGCAGGTGTTATGATGAAATTTTTTGATTGAATATGATGTTTTGCCATGTTGACCCTTTTTTTAACTTATTTTTCAAAGAACTGTGAACTCAGTTACAGGCAATAGACCTGAGAGAAACCATCCAGCTCTGAGAGATGAGGGAAAACAGACACATCAAATCATATTTACACTTTAGTCAGTGTTTTGTAAGGTGTAAGTTAATGTGTGACATACATGAAGAGTAAAGCATGATATTTCACACAAATTCACTGTGTAAGACTGAAGTACTGTTGTACATTTTACAAATCATGATTGTTTTAAATTGGTATTTTCAGTTTGAGCAAATGCTCTACTAGAGATCTATATTCTTCAGATGAATATATTTCAGTTGTCTCAGATATTTTCCCCCTTAAAACATGCTCTCCTTCCACTATAGTGCTGCTGTAGTTGTTTGTCTCCAGGGCCAGAAGCTTCTGTATGTAGTTTTAAGGCAAGCTGTTCTGTTGAGCCCCTAAATACACAACGTAAATAGAGAATGAGACTAAATAAACACATTCATATGAATATGACACTATTGACTGACACTATTCATTATATGACTGACACTATTCATGAGAATGTTACTAGAAAATTGAAAATATTGATTGTCTATAATCTTGTACGTAATATAGCTGTATTTATACCATGCATAAATTAAAATTGACTTTTTGTTAATATTTGATCAGACTGCTCCCTTTGTGCTTTGTAATTAAACATTATGGTTTAGTTTGGACAGATCTGTTTATGATGTTCATTTTATATGTCCGGCAGAGAAACAGCCCTTCCTTTGTTTCTACTGGACTGAACACACCTTCATTAACCTGTTCCTGTCTGAAACACATGCAAGATGAACAATAGATGGCACAATAGAGATACACTGTAGATACATATACTGTAGAAGCGTTGCACAGTGTCTACATGGGATATATAATCTTATTAACAACATACAATATAATACAATAATTTAAATAAATAATGTCCTTTATTCATTAAAATGACGAATAAAGTCTGCTTTGGACTATGAACAAAATGAAATATAAAACTGTGTCATAAAGAAAGTCTCCTGTCAGGTAATTGAAAATGTTGTTTTAATCCCCATTACATTCTTTCCAAAGTTTCACAATTTTAAAATACTTAAGATATTAATGAATGATGGATGATGTAAAAACAGCTGCTTTACATCATACAGATGTATGCACATTTACGAATCTCCACCATATTCTACGTCAAGCCGAGAGTGCCAACAATAGGTGCATCTCAATCAGCTCCCTAACTCCTAAATCAGTATATTTTTTACACAAATTTGGTCACTGGTAAGTTCCCTGGCGAACTGCACGTTGGAATAGTGATCATTTGAATTCTGATGACATATAGCTGCGCTTACGCCATATCGTAATTTTGAGATGACAACACATGATATTCTGCTGAATTATGTGTTTCTATGGGAAAAACGATCAACGCCAAAGCCCTCACATTCTCCTGAACTCATAATTACAACTTGTAAACTCTGAATGTTCTAAGAGTTGACTTGGACCAGTGACAGCTGTACCACATGTGGGATGTGGGTTTATGCTGAAATATACTAAAAAACAGGGTTTTTTTTGTCTTTTCAAATCTTCCATTGCGTGTCATTATATGTATTGTGTTGGCTCATGTGGTTTATATTTTGTAGTTTCAGAAATGTGATGCTATTTCCGGTAATGGAGCATAGTAAGCACTGATGCTCCCTAGAATTTGCGATGCATTGTGGGATTTTTCAGCGAACGTTACAGTACACTTGAAGGATTTTGCGATTGAGACGCCCCTTAGGAGCTGACTGAAACACACCCAATATGTTAATCATGTTAAAAACATGCTAGCATATGTTAACAACATGCTAACAACATACTAATCACATTAAAAACATGCTAATCATGCTAACAATATGATAATCAACAGACTAATCATGCTAACCCTGCAAACATGCCCTGTGGGGCACATGCTGGCTTTTTGTGTGCACAGTGGGCTAGGGCCAGCCCACACCAAATCTAAACAGGCCCAGTTTTGAGCTCACACATTAGAGCTGTGTCCCAAAGTGGAGTGCGTGAACTCCGAAGGGCGATTGTGTCACAGCTTCACGACGTAAGCTGTCCCAATTCAGGATGCACCCTCCTAAGTGCGCATTCCAAGGCCGAATGTGTCACTGTGGCACGATGAAGGCTGCCGTAATTCGAAAGCGACTTCAAATGCGGTCTCCAATTCCCAAGAAAATGAAGTGTACATCTGATGGACATTTCGCACTCTACTGAGAGCGAGAGACAGAGCGGGTGGACGAAAGGAGCACTACCACTGTCTACTGACTAGTTGAGAGACCTCAGAGGAAGAGTGAGCTTTACCACTGAATGCTTCAGCACACCAAAACATATTTTCAGCAGAGGTCAAAGTAATAATTTGGTATTCTTTATTTTTATGTTAATGTACTAAATTCTTTATTCGTTTGTAAGGGTAGTCTTAGTTGCATGTGCACAGAGCGCTGACGGCAGTTCTGCTGGAGCAGTAACAGTTTACTTTTGGTTTCATTCTCTGCTGCCATCTTCAGTAAGTGGTAAATGTGTGTGCATGAATAGTAAACCACATTTATACCACCTCTGTTATCCTAATGACTGTGCAATGCTGGATAATTTAATTTACAAATCATGAAGAGATAAACCACAATCATCTGTCTCCTGTCACACTTCTTGCTAGAGTGGACTAGCATTCCCCCTAACCTCAGAAGCAGTGTCCTTTACATTGTGGTCCATATTATTCTCCCGACAACATGTCTCTTGCTCAGATGCAAGCCAGAGCTTGTCAGATCCCTTTATATTTGCAGTCTTATGATATAGCCTTGCCTCCATCCCTTCTGCCAGTTACTGGGCCTTACAAACCATAACAACAGCCGAAGATGGATCATGCAGCAGCATCGTTGACCTTCAGTGGGCAGGCTGAGCTTGCCTCGACTGGGGAACAGCCGATTAGGCATGAGTTATCATCTCTGCAGTATGGACCAGGTCCTGCCATAGTCAGTGGGAGCAACATAGACACTGGGCTCAGCGACCTGGTAGAGCAGTTAAATGTTGGGAGATCTCCTTCCACTTACCATTATGCATCTCTAGTACCAAATCAGCGAGGAAACAGCCAGCCAGAGTGTGAGTTAAGTAGCAGCACTGCATCTACTTTTTCTGAGCAAGTGGAACAAGCTTACTCACCACCCATCATTAGGCCAAAGGCAACAGCAGTTGACAGGCTGCTTAGTAAACTCCCTAAACACTACAGGCATGGTTTCATAGAGCACCTCCAGTTAAGGGGAAGACTGAATACAAACAGTCTGAATCCATATAATTTGCACAACCTTACAGAGTGGTTGAAGGTCAAGGCTGAAGCCCAACGGCTTTCCTCAAAGATGGCTCAACGATACCACACTGAGAAGGCACTGGCTCCGTGTAGTGAGCGTATTGCTACTATTAAGCCACAGACACTATCTCTGTCTATCATGGTGGTAATCAGCCTGAGAAGGTCAAAGAAGTACAGCACATCCAAACAGAGGCTTACACAAACCTGCAACCAGCAACCTGTCAAGAGAACAAAGCGCCTGTGTTTATTCTGTCACAGTGAGGAGCACTACCTCTCTCAGTGCAATGAGATTTCAGAGTTCTTCATCGCATAGTGGAGTAGGGCCCGAGCATTATGCTAGTCACGATTTCAAGCGATCACATCTATGTGACACCACCTATCCCTACAGATTGTGTCTTTCTAAAGGTCACCCAGGATCCAGAAAAAGTCAAGGTTTATGAGGCTGAGATTCAGAAGACTTTGGATGCAGGATATGTTGTCATGGTCCCATTAGAGCGTCTGCATTCAGATGAGGAACCATGGTTTATTAACGTGTCCAGCATAACGGTAAGGACAGACTAGATTTCCACTGTTCCTTTGTCCATCAAGGTCTCTCCCTCAACCGGCAGCTCCTTCCCGGCCCTTCCCTTGGTGCTTCGTTATTACCAGTCTGGATGCAGATGCATTCCTACTTGCCCTGCGATGTTTCATAGCCCGGTGGGGTACTCCATCAGAGATTGTCTCCAGGGGACTAATTTCCGAGGTGCCGAGATGGAGCTGGCATTTAAGGAAATGGAACCTCAGCTGCAGAACCAGCTGGCAGACCAGCAGATTACTTTCGAGATGTATCCTCCTGCAGCAACGCATTTTGGCGGCACATGGGAACGTGAGATAAAATCTGTAAAGTTGGCCCTACAGATTGTCGCAGGAAATCAATCCTTGCCAGAAGACACCCTGCACACCGTTCTAGTTGAGATAGAGGGTATAGCAGATGTAGACCCTGTAGCATCTGGATCAATCAGACATACAGTTATTTGTTACATTTAACAAATAATCTTTAAAACCAACAACCCAGCTATATGCTGGAGTTTGAAGACAACCCCCCAAAGCAAATAACACCCCAAAAGGGCTTAGTTGCCACGGTGACTATCTGATAAGAGGTTTTATTGCTTCAAGGAATGCACATCTGCCCATGCTACATTTGCCATAGGAAAGACACAATGCCTATAGACATAGACTCTTTCCTATTTATTCACAGACAAACCTTTCTTTGACCTTCCTATCACACATAGCCCAGGTCATTGTGTACAGTATTACTGCATTGTATTTTAATTTTTGTCTGTTGTATTCGTATTTGTCTTTCTACTGTTTTATGCATGCGTTATGATAGATGACTAGTAGTATAACCCACCTATGTCATGCTTGGACTCTTTGAGTTCGTATTTTAATGATCTAAAAGATGGTGTAAATTAGATGTTGATACCTTTGCAACATGTTAGTGTT
>NW_026128930.1:0-5977 GCF_022985175.1 Labeo rohita
ACACTGAGGTGGTGTAGAATCCAATTGCAGAAGTTTATTATAAACAACAGCAAACATACACGATGAAACAGGCAAAGGGTCAATAACCGGAGAAGCAGTCCAAAACGTAAACGTAATCCAAACAGCAGAGAGTTTAAACAGGCAGTGGGTCAAATACCAAGCAGACAGTCCATGAAAGCAACCGTAACAATAGGGAAATCCAGGGAGCGATAGTCAAAGGGCAGAAAAGGGTCAAACCTTGAAAACAGTCCAAACGTGCAAACAATCCAACAGGGGTAATCCGTGAAATCAAGAGTCCATAAACAAAGCAAGGTCGCAACAGGTAATCCAACAGAGTAATAATAAACGCTTGGTAAGGCAGGTGAAACTGGCAATACTTCGCGACGTGTGAGCACATGGTGAGTCCTTATATACTGCCAAACAGGAAGTGACAGTAGAAGCAGCAGAGGGAGCATGCAGGCAGTACTGGGGTGAAGGCTCCCTCTGCTGGCTTGGCGTTACACCGATGACCCCTTTAAGTACCACAACAATGCATCATTCCTTCAGTAAAGCAATCAGGCTGCTTTTACTTGCTATTCCACCACAAATGCAAAATATATGAATTTTTGCTTTATATAAATACCTCACACGCATGTAACTGTTACTGTTTATCTTCATTTTTATAGTACACTGTGAATGTTTTAGTGATTTCACACACTCAAGTAATCTTATGAAAGGAACTGCATAAAAGCATGCAAGCAAAATCAAGCAGTTTAGATGGTAAATGACTGTAATCCGACAACAAAATATGAACAAAATCAGTAGGACAGTATGATCATTTTTTGAAATAGTTGCAGTTCAGTTCTTAACTTTATTGTTAGAATTCATGTGCATGTTAAAAGCAATGTGTTTTCAAATAACTGAATTAAAATATATATATATATATATATATATATATGCCAGTTAAGAGATGTTGTTTCCATCTGGTAGGAAGTGTAGTTCAGCTCTTTGAGAACATCAGCAGAACCTTCAGAGATACAGACTTTATTTTCATATGTTTTTATATCATGGAGTTCAGTTTATGGACAACTAAACCTGTACATTGTACTTACTAAAGTGGCACAGACAGATGAATCCTATGAGTCCAGACAGAAATAAAGCCTTGAGTCTGTCAAAAGAAAAAAATTAATCCATGTTTATATTGCAATAAGAGAATGAGCAGAATTATGTGCAGAATTTTTATTATTATTCAATTAATTTTAAAAATACCACAATATAGGATCGTGAAACAAAGACACTTTATAAAAAAAAGTAAGAAAGAAAGAATATTCAGAACAGCAGTTTTGTGAGTTTTGAGTGAATGAACCACCTTCAGAGTGAGTATGAACAGTTTGAGGAACAGCTGCAATAGAAAAGATCTCAGATTAAATTATATTAGAGTAAAAACTGAACTACTGCATAATGATTACCAACATCACTGACAGTAAATTTTAATGTTTTATTGAGCATTTGACATTTAATATTCTCTAATAAGCAAAGTAAAAACATGCATACATGTTTCTGTGTCTCTGGTTGAATCAGGCAGAGTAGAGGCTGCTGTGAAAACAACTGAGAGAATCAACAGTGTGTAGGAGTGTGTGATACAGCAGACATGGAATTATACATATAATATATGGAGTAAATCAGTTGCCACAGGGAATGGTTGATTATACAGTTTAGCTGGAATTATAACACTATTTGTCTGCTAAATACTTTGACCAATCACAATCACATATTCAAGCCGAAATAAACTAGCACAGTTAACTCACTAAGAATTAATATTTTTTGTTGATATTAAAGCAGATGTGAAATGAGCAAAATGCAGCTGTGTGCTTGTGAAGCATATTGTTAATTTTTAAATAAACTTATTAACCTTATTTTTTAAATAAACTTGTTTTACTCACAAGTTTTTGTGGTAGTTGTCACAGTTTTACCAATAGAGATCGCTGTTGATTGAAAAAAGATTTCAACAATGTCATACACATTATTTTTTTTTTTTTTTAAATATGTTGTAAAATCTGTAATGGTGTACAGCGTAACAAAACAGTACAGTGCTCGTATCTTGTAATGTATATCATCATGCATATGTTTAATTTAAAAATAAATTTCACCCACCAGTTTATATGGTTGTTGTCAAAGCTTTAACAGTAGAGGTCACTGTTCAGAAGGAAAATAGGATTCAACCATGTTAAAAGTGCCCATTTAGTTTGGAAATAAAACTTAAATTAGTAGTGGTATTAATATTACAGCACAAAATACAATAATATAACATAACAATAGCATAAATGCTCTACTATGATAATCTTGTACAGGTATGTTGAGATGTAAGGGTTATTCGCTTGATTTTGTGGTTGTTGTCAAAGTTTTTCCAGTAGAGGTCGCTGTTGAGACGGTAACCATTTGAATAGAAGTATGCGTGTGTGCATTTATTTTTGAGAAAATCATTACGTTTGTAAATAGATCAGTTATTTCAACATATAAATAAATAAATAAATAAATAAATACTTACTCTTACTCTGGACTGTTACTGTCACTGGATCAGAGTGAGCAGATGGTTTTTGAACTTGTCTCTTCGTCACAGTGTAGAAGCAGGTTATTGTCATAGATGAACTCTGATCTCCAGACCAAATCCTGATCTGAGATCCAGTGAGTGAGAGCTGACATGATGAGCTGTGTTTTGAGTTACTTTCTCTTCCATTTATGATAAAGACACACATCTCCATCTTCAAATCTTCAGTATTCTCACAGCTCAGCTCAACTGTGTCTGTTTCCAGAATCACTGAAGCAGATGCTCTCAACTTGGCCTGAGGAAGAACTAATGAAGGGGGTTGGGGGAGTTCAGAGAGATATCAGATTAGAAGCAAATGCCTCTTTAGAAAGTTTCAAAAACCTTTACCGTCGTCCTTTTGTAATGTCAATCATTTTTGTAAATAATAATTTTTGTAAACACTAATTTTGTGAAGTCAGAGTTCAAAAAGTGCTGCAGAACAGAATCACCCAATAAGAACTTACAAAGAAACTTGTCATTTGTACATTGTACAGTTTCTACTCTCAGCATCATATTATGTATTTCATTTTAGGCAGAAACGAGTCTCTGTAGATTTGTCAGACATAGTCTAACTCTCTGACAGCTCAACTCTGAACACACGATTAGATCAAGCGTCGCATCCTGTCTGTCAAAATGTATGTGAAGTCACACTGTGGTTCAGAATCTGCTGAAAAGAACCTACAAGAAATGTTTTATGTTGTTTCTGACAAATATGTCTGTATTGGCCCAGGGATTATGATCAACTGTATTTACGTCTTTACCATATTAGTATATTTGTTCTTTCAGTGTTGTGGCTGTATTGAAAGAGTCTTTACAAACAAAGCATCTGTGCAGACTTATTACACAGACAGTATAATTAGATTTTTCTCATATATATTAGGTTATCTTCATATGACTTCACATTATCCTTCTGGCCTACATAATAAATCATACTGGCTACAGAATTGTAAAGATGTCTCTTATCATTAAATATGCTTATGATTTAAAAAATCATAATAGTGATAACTCACCTCTGATAGTGTATGTGTCACTGTGTGGTGATCTGATCTCAGGTTGAGTCTTGAGTGAATAAACACATATCAGCTGTCTGCTGTTCACTGATTGTGTGAAGAGTTCACTGTGACTTAAAATAAAACATACAATGATTCCTTCCAGACTGACTCCTCTGAGAGACACGTTGATACAGAAGATCATCATCCTCAGTGTAGAGACTACAGATGAAATCAGCTCTGACTGAAAGTGGTATTTCACATGCTACCATGAGCAAGTCGTCATCTTTACTAACACTGATGATGGGTTTCTGAAGTGAATCTGTTTGAAGATAAATGATCCAGTTTCTAAAACACTGCCACAACAGTTTCTAAGACAGAAAAACAGCAGTAAAATATCTCATATAAAACTGTTACTGTGGCAGGAGGAGAATCAGATGATGTGTACTAACAGTAAATGTCAAGTGATGCAGGTGATTTTACAGCTGCCCATCTGAACACTTCAGCACCAGTGAACTCAAGCTCACATGATGGACTGACTTTTATATTCTTTTCTTCTCTGTTTGTGTTGAAATAACACTGATTCACGCTAACATCTGCTGGCATCTCACAGCTGATCTTCACTGAGCTGGACTCTTCTATGACATCTGGAGATACTTTCACAATAGGAGATTCTGAAACAACCCCCCAAAAATAATATATACATACTGACATTAACAAAAATGTATCATATAACAAGAATTTTACCATATTCTGATGTAAACGTCAAGTAGAGTCATTAACCTGATATCTATAACCAGATATTTATAACCAGAGGCTAGCAGCTGATTACATACAGGATAATTACAGCAAAACAAATATCAGGTAGGTTTTGTATATTCATATTAAAACTTCACACATAACAATCAGACATTAAATATTTTAGACAACAGTTTTTCCAGTGTTTAATCAAAACAGCATAAATCACTTACTGTAGGACTGAACCTCTATCAGGAGCTGAAAAACTTGGTAACGCTTTAGATTACAACCCGCAAAGAACTACGTAAGTAAACTGAATTTACGGTGTATGTTTCTGCAATTATAGTGTACCTATAAAGAACGTACATGTAGGTATAAGGGAACAATATGTTATATTTGGGTAATAAGGGGATAACAAACCAGATATGCAACATGCAAAGAACTATAAGTATACTGAATTTACGGTGTACGTTTCTGTAATTATAGTGTACCTATTAGTACGTATGTGTAGGTATAAGAGAACAATAGGCTATGTTACGTTTTGGTAATTCGGGAGTAACAACCAGATATACAACCTGCAAAGAACTGCGCAAGTAAACTGAAGTTACAGTGTATGTTTCGTATTTATATTGTACCTATGTGTAAGTATAAGGGAGCAATATGTTACGTTTGGGTAATAACGGGGTAGCAAACAGATATACAAATAATTTATAATGGAATTACTTAAAAACTTAACAGGTACCTGTTCTATTAAATCGTACGTTTGGTGTATCTATACGTAAGCTTTTTAAAATTACTGGGAAATGATACTCTTGTTCCATGTAGTTACAGGGTAATTGTGCCCTCTGCGGGCTGTAAATTAAAGTGGCGATTGTTTCCCCCTTGTTCAAGGAAGTTACAGGGTAGGTTCAATACATAAACACACAATCTGAAAATATATCTAAAAATATTTTTTTTTATAGTCGCTAATCCCACTTCTACCTCCAAACCTAACGTTAACTATGACTGAACAGGAAAGTGCAATCACAATCATTTATTTATTGCAAAAATGTCAACAGCCATACAAAAAAAGTAATCCAAATAACGATGCGTTTGCAGCCGCAGTCCTCTCTGGCGGAATACAGTAGGTTTGAGGTGCAGTAGGATGAGAGCAGAATTTAAATTGTTAATTGCTGAAAATATTATCCAGATTATTGTCTTGACCCACTCCTCGAAGGCGCCCGCGCGTCATTCCAACACATCTCACCAGAAACACGGCGTGTCGTAATCTGTGGCGAATGCAGGCGAGAGCCAATGAACGTCCGATTTTCCTGTCGCAAAATGCACTTTAGCACGGGTTTATGGCTGTTGCTGCTGGACTCGCTGCTAGAGATGGGGATGAAGATCGCCGGACAAAGCCTTGAATTTGGTTCTGGTCCTCGCAAATCGTATGGATTCTGAAGATCTGGGTTACAGCACACAAATAAAATTGTTTAATTTGTAATTATGATGCGTGTTCGGTGTATTTTATGGTTCAATTGTTAGTCACAGCATGTTAGAGAAAACGCCTTTGTGTTCCGCCACGGCAAACGAAGTTAATATTACATGAATGATTAAACGGTGTTATAATTTCATATCAAGTAAACGTTAAATGTTTAGATGATGTAAATATGTCAGTATTGTACATTTAGTGTCTGTAAAAATG
>NW_026128931.1:0-5970 GCF_022985175.1 Labeo rohita
AAGAGATTTGTGCATTAAATGGTAGGTGACAAAACGTTTAGTGCAAGTCTTTTTAAGATTTTATATATAGTTTTCAGGTTTCACTGTAATCATAATCTTGTATTATTGTCAAATATGATATATGTGTTTAAATGAAGTGTTAAACTTTGACTAAATGTGATTTGAAATGTTATATAGTGCTTTAGTCTTTGCATGAATTGAAATGAATGGAAAATCTGTGAATAGCACTATTCATTTCAATGAGCCATTAGTGGTCTTCTACTGCCATCTAGTGGTTATAGTTGTAATTTCATGACATTTTAAAGAGCGATGCATAGTTTTTGAGCTTTATAACTGTTACATTGCCTTTTTTTGTCTGATGTCTTTAAAATGCAGGCTTTTTTAGAATCATATGATGATGATTTGACTTAGGTTTGTGAAATTTTCTTTTCTTTTAGGCTTTATAGACTCGGGTACAGTAGATCATGATCTTATTATCTAAATGGTAGGGATGTGACGAGACCAGTCGGATTTCGCGAGATCTTGTGACAGTATCCTCCTACAACATTTTACCATGTTTACATTAGAGCTGCACTATCAAAATATTAAAATATCGAGGTATTGATTCAAACACCCACGTGATCTTATTCCTAAATGACAACGATTTATCTATGTCTATTAGTACTGTTTCACATCGCCAGTGTCAGTGGAGCGTGAGAAGCAGGTTTTGTCACTGCTCATGTTAGTGAATCAGAAGGTCGGAGTAAATGTGAACGCAGAAAGAGCAACACAAACAGTCTTTTCAACCACATTATAATAATTATTTCTGTGTTACAGATATTTAAATAATAAAAGTACTGGGATAAAAGTTTGTAGTTTGTAGTTTGTCTACAGTAGCGATGAAAACGAAAGTATTTTAACACATGTATCTATTGTAACGCTTATGCTCTTCCGCCAGCAGGTGGCGACAACTGCCCGTTTAAAAAAAAAAAGTATGTCATTAAATCATTCATTCAGGAGATTTCAATAGTCAAACAAGTCTTAATGAAGTGACACACTGTCTCCTTTATTGAATGTTTTTTTTTATTATTTTGTTTAAATGAATATATGTTTTTAAAAGACTTAAGCAATTAACAGTTTGTCAGAACCACTAGTAAATTGTTATTTTGTTTAGTTTTTTTAATCTTTTTTTCTCCAGAATCATGAGAGAATCGTAATCTCCCATTTATAAAAAACAACTAGGATTCTCAATCTAAATGCAAATGTTAAACTTTTTTTTTTTTTTTTTTTTTGATAAATGTTTATCTAGAGAGTCCCGGCAATTTTACTGCAGTGGATTTATTGATTTTGAGTTAAACACCTAGAACTAGTTCACAAAAGTAGGTTTTTTTAAATTATATGAAATATTTAAGTTTGATTGACAGCAAGTTTTTGTGCAAAGTTGTTCATCATGAGAGATCTATCAGCCTAAAAGAAAATTTGTGAAACACCACGTGATTACAGAGCCATAAAACCATTAGTGCCAACTAGTGGCGATTTCTTTCAAGACATCCAGACCTTTAGGGCCATGGAGTCGAACATACCCAGTGAGTTTCGTTCTGATTGACCTTCGTTAACCTTGTCTAATAGGTGCTCAAACTTCATTGTGTGGCGGCCATGTTTTTGGTAAAGATTGTGAAGTCATCATATAGACCCTTTAGATACATTGGACAGAGACAGTCACAAATTTTCAAAAGGATTGGACTGGCCAGTTTGCGGCGTTATAGCCTGTTTATGTTTCTTCTCTGACATAGCGCCACCAAGTGGTCAAGCTCCATTTTGTCTGCCAAAGGCTGAGCTTTTACATATGTGTTCCTGAGTTTGGTGATGATGTCATTTCTGTTCCAAGTGCTATAGCCTTTTTACTAAAAAGTATCCGCTCTAGTGAAGGTTTTGGGCGCCCATGCGACATTGAGTCAAAAGTTTAACTTTTTTGATAATTATTGATCTAGAGTGACTGCAGTGGTTTGATCGAATCGAGTGAATAACCTAGGACTAGCTTTCGCAAAGTGGGTTTTCACATTTTTGTGAATATGTAATAAACGACTTGATTGACAGCAAAGGTTCTTGAGGCAAAGTTGGTCAGCATGAGGAGATCTATCATATGGTATGAAGTTCTAGTTTTCTGTGATTTTATGAGCATGTTATAGCAATTTAAGGCAATTTACTTTTGAAATTTCATGTTTTGAAGCCTTTTTAACTGTCATAGCGCCACCTATGGGATCTCATGAAATTTTACATGCTTCTTAAAATCTGAGACATGTTTTCACCAAATTTTGTAAAGTTTTGAGTTTTTGTTTAGGTTTTATAGGCTTTTTGGGTATATTTGGCCACGCCCCTTTTCTAAATGACCCCGTTATAGCTACCCAAAGGACAAAATTCCACATTTTTGATAATTATTGATCTAGAGAGTCCAGAGAATATTACTGCAGTGGTTTGATCGGGTTCTTAAACCTAGGACTAGTTCGCAAAAGTAGGTTTTCACATATTTGTGAATAATTAATGAATGATTTGATTGACAGCAATGGTTCTTGAGAAATTTAAGCATGAGGAGATCTATCAAATGATATGCATATTGTGTGGATGTGTGAAACACCACGTGATTACAGAGGCAAAAAATAATAGCGCCAACTAGTGGATTTCTTCTTTCAAAATTCTTACAGACCTTTAGGGCCATGGAGTCAAACATGCCCAGTGAGTTTCGTTCGGTCGGCCTCCGTTAACCTTGTCTAATGGGTGCTCAAACTTCGTTTGTCGATGTGGCCCATGTTTTGAGATACGCAAATGACCATAGACCCTTATGGCACATTGGACAGAACACTGCATACCAATTTTCAGGTTGATTGGACTGACGATTTGCATGTTATAGTCATTTTTTATGTTTTTTCAGGCTTATGGCGCCACCAAGTGGCAAGCTGTGCAATTTTTTTATTTGACCAAAGAACCTTTACACATGTATAAGCTCTCATTCAGTTCTAGTTAAAGCTAAATGTAAAATAGGCTTTACCTCTTTCACTCAAACCACTGCATTAATATGGGCCCTGAGTCAAAATTATTTTTTGATAATGACTGATATTCACTGTCCAATATTTCAGCACTGGTTTTAGTCCAATCAAAAGAATAGGACTAGTTCGACATGAAGGAACAAAACACGCGATTTTGCCAAAATTGGTGAGAAATGTTCCAGTGAATATTTGCGTAGCATGGAAAGTTTTAAAAGATGTTTTTTATTTTGACCAACAAAATAAAAAACACCCAAAATGGACAAGGTTAACAGAAAATTGATACATGTGCCATAATGAAAAGTTTGAGACTTGGCAATCTCAATTATTTTGCCTTCGACCAATCATAGAGCCCTCAAGAATAACGTAAGATCATTTTTAAAACAAATAAGCTCATAATTAATAATAAAGGTCTGCAACCGATTTGTGTCCAATCAGGATTTGCCACAGTGTGGATAATGGGGTTATTCATTTATGAACAAAAACTGGTTTGCAAATGCTGCAACAAATAGGATCTTAACACTTATAAGCCATCACATTTAGACAAAAGCTTATAAAATTTTGCAAAAATACAGAAAACTTTAAGTTTTTTATTATCAAAACATTATGATTACAGTGAAATAAAAAAGAAAGGTTTAAAAGAGAATATTTGCAATGTAAAACCACTGCATTTATTTCAAATATCTAAAACAAGAAAAATGTGTGACATGTTGTCTCATGTGTGTAAACAAAGGCCTTCAGTATTAATATATTAGTTTACACTTAAATGTGTGTGATATATCATATTCTCCATTTTGGATGTGTTCTGAACAACATTTAAATCCTAAGATACCACCTGTTGCAAAGGCCTTAAATGCTCGAAACCCTATTAATTGTTGCTCATTTTTTTATTATTATTATTATTATTATTATTCTTCCCTAGAACTGATCGTGCAGCCCAAACCGTAAGGCCTAGAGAGCTGAAACTTGGTCAGAAGGTAGTAGTCCCCCTCGCTACTCAGGCGCAAAGAACCGCCCCAATCGGCCTAAAGGTGGCGCTACAGCGCAAAAAACTAACTTTTTTTACATTTTTGGCCATAGCTCGTACAATTCTTGTCGTAGACTCAAAAAATTTACATTGTTGCGATCCTTGGGTCAATACGCACAAAAGTGCACTGGCGCAGATTTTTCGTACGAGGCCCGGTTTTTCCGCAAAATGGCGTTATGTCCGAAACCTACTTTTGCGAACTAGTCCTAGGTTTTTCAGTGGATCGGAACCAAACCAGTGCTGAAATATTCTCTGGACAGTGAATATCAATAATTATCAAAAAAAAGTTGAAATTTTGACTCACGGTCAAATAGGAAAGCCAAAACGTTCAATGCTAACGTTAGCAAATTCTTACATTTGGCTATAACTTTTGAATGGAATGAGATATCTTCACCAAACTCGGTACACATGTGTATAAGCTCAATCTTTGGTCAAATAACAAAAATTGCACAGCTCTGCCACTTGGTGGCGCTATAAGCCTGAAAAAACATAAAAATGACTATAACTTTGCAACCGTCAGTCCAATCAACCTGAAAATTGGTATGCAGTGTCTCTGACCAATATGTCATACGGGTCTATGAGAATATTTGCGTATCTCAAAAAAACATGGCTGCCATCGACCAACGAAGTTTGAGCACCCATTAGACAAAGTTAACGGAGGCCGATCGGAACGAAACTCACTGGGCATGTTTGACTCATGGCCCTAAACGTCTGTAAGAATTTTGAAACAAATCGGCCACTAGTTGGCGCTAACAAGTTTTTTGCCTCTGTAATCACGCAGTGTTTCACACATCCACACAATATGCATATCATTTGATAGATCTCCTCATGATGAACAACTTTGCCTCAAGAACCATTGCTGTCAATCAAACCGTTCATTAATTATTCACAAATATGTGAAAAACCTACTTTTGCGAACTAGTCCTAGGTTTTTCGCTCAATCTTGATCAAACCACTGCAGCGCAGTTCTCCAGACTCTCTAGATCAATAATTATCAAAAAAATGTGGAATTTTGTCCTTTGGTTAGCTATAACGGGGTCATTTAGAAAAAGGGCGTGGCCACATATACCCAAAAGCCTATAAAACCTAAACAAAAACTCAAAACTTTACAAAAGTTGGAGAAAACATGTGTCAGATGACTCTTAAGAAGCATGTAAAATTTCATCGAGATCGGACCATAGGTGGCGCTATGACAGTTAAAAAGGTTTCAACAACACGAAATTTCAAAAGTAAATTGCCTTAAATTGCTATAACATGCTCATATAATCACAGAAAAACTAGAACTTCATACCATATGATAGAGCTCCTCATGCTGAGCAACTTTGCCTCAAGAGCCATTGCTGTCAATCAAGTCGTTTATTACATAGTTACAAATATGTGAAAAACCTACTTTTGCAAACTAGTCCTAGGTTATTCACTCAATGGGAAATAAAAGGGGGGGGGGGCCCTTTTAGAAAAGGCTATCTTTGGAACAAAAAAAATAACCCAAACTCAGACACATATGTAAACTCAGCCTTTGGTCAAAAGAAAAGTGGGTTAAAATTGGGGCCCTTTAAAGGTAAAAAATGGCTAAATTGAAGCAGCCTCAATGAAAATTGGTATGGGGCCTTCCAAGTGCCCAAAATTTAAAGGGGCCCCAAAAAATGGCCGACACCAAAAATTTTTGGCCCTATTAGAAAGGTTAAAGGGGGGAAGGGAAAAAAACCCCCCCGGGGTTTCCCTGGCCTTTTGTAAGTTTTAAAAAAACCCATAGTTGGACAAAAGTTCTTGCTTGAACACTGGTGTTTCAAACCAACGTTTAAAAATTTAAGCTCCATGTAAAATTTTTCCCCAAGAAGCCCTTAACCCCAAATTTTATTTAAAAAATTTAAAAATGCAAAAAAAATCTTTTAACTATCCAGGTTTTTGTCAAGGAAAAACCCC
>NW_026128932.1:0-5965 GCF_022985175.1 Labeo rohita
CTCAGGATGTTGGAAGGCGGTTCTGAGCTTGGCGGTAAACGCGGGGTATGAGTAAGCGGAGTCTCCATCGGCTTTCAGAACCGCCGTAGCCCACTCTGCTGCCTGCCCCGTGAGGAGTGATGTGAGGAGAGCGATCCGGCTGCGGTCCGTGGGGTAACGTGATGGCTGGAACTCAAACACAAGGGAGAGATTAGTGAGGAAAACATCACACCGGGTGCCGGATCCATCCCATTTGTCCGGGAGTGAAATTTTGGGTTGGTTGGAAGGAGGAATTTGGCGGATTGGTTCGGCGGGAGGAGTCTGAGCAGCGGCCAGGTCGTCGTGATCCGCTTGCAGGGCGGTGAGATCCGAGCGGACCCACAAGTTACACAGCCTGCTGCTGCATAACTCCCCACAGATGTTCCAAATCCGCCAGGACTATCTCGGGACCAGACATTCTGTCACAGAGGCAAGACAGGAAATGAATGATCGAGGAAAGGTCCCTGTGTAGCGTGGAGGAGAACTCAAACGCGGAAACACACGAGTGAGCAGGTAAACCACGCAATTGATATGAGAACGCTCTGTCTACGGAGTAGAGATTCCCACCAGGAAATCCGCGTTCTCACACGCACACAGACAGATATACAAATAACCCCGCTAAGCGGTACTCACGTGAGTTGAGGGATGAGAAAGAGAGACGACCTTCACTGTAGTCCAACATGAACTCAATGTCTGGTGCTGAACGCTCACCTACTTCCTGTTTATATATCCGCGGAGATTACTTTCGATGCCTCGTGACCTCACGTGATCCGGTGCGTGTGACAGGTGCGTCATTAACATAATTTGCTTCACGCAGATGATATTGGGGGTCAGGGGTTTATCACTCTTATCTACAATGGCGCAAGCACTAGTAATTCTGGTAGGGGGAAATATTTTAAAAAGAAAACTGGATGGCACTTTGGATAAACGCAAAGTTGTGTGCATACACTGCAGGTCCGACTGACCCGATCAGCATATTTGTGTTTGCACTGAGGGAAGCTTCAACGGTTTCTACTTGTTTTTGCAGCTTTGAGTAATGTATCGCAAACATATCTCACGAATCCTTTCATAAACAAAGTGTGGAGAGAGTGTAAATAAGAGATTCATTGTGCAGTGTAGAGAGGTTCGTTGATTATATGAAACTATGTGAGTTCACGATGAACCAAGAGTGACAGCTTTTAATGATTTTAGGGAGTTTGCAAATGGGATATTGATTTAATACAGTAGTTAAATAAACAAGAAGTTAATATTAAGTGACTTACATTGTCTGACTATAACACTATTGCCTGATTTTGCTCTAATTCTTCGTCAAAAATAGTCTGAAACAAATCACAACTAAGCCGCTGCGCATCTCCATTCAAACACAGCGGTGTTTAATTGACTCTATGCACGATCACTTCTGCGTTTAGTCTCAGTCCGCTCAGTTACATCCGGTGCAGCACCGGAAGCTGTTTTCGCTATTGGTTATAACTGTGTGAAACTGGAGCAGGAGAGGATGACATACTACACTCGCTGTTTACAAGAGCTTCCCTGCATAACTGTAAATGACGTTAATCGTATCGTGAGGCAATCAGCTCAACAGTAAGAAAGAGAAGGGCTTTGAATGATATATTTAGAGTTACATCGACAATTTTGAGGGTGAGTATTGTCATACTATAATGTTATACGAATATCGATTCTAGCCATCTTCGTTACTCACACTTTATGTCTTTGCATGTACGTGTTTATTTATTTATTTATTAATATATCTATCTAGTTACTGTCACAGTTGTCAGCTGGTGTGCCCAGGGTGGCCACCAGAGGACATTGTTTGTGTAAGCACATGGCTTGTGTTGTGTTTGTTTGGTGCCATGTGTTTCTCCTGCTTATTGTTTGACCCCACCCATTTGTTACCTCATTATTGTTTCAGTGATTCCACCTGTGTCTCTCTCATTACTAGCCCTACTTAGTCTCCTTGTGTCTGTAGTCCTGGGCTGTTCGTTATTCACTTATTTGTCGTGTTGGGAGTTAGATGGACTTGTGTTGCGCCATGTTTAGTGCTCAGTTGTGCTCTGCTCTGTTCTGCTCTGTTCTGATCTGCCTGTCTGTTTTCCCCTTGGGGTACTTTTTGTTGTAGTTTTGTTTTTGTTTTTCAATTAATTAAAAGGCCCTTTTCTCCCTGCATTTGAGTCCTCGCCGCATCTCTCCTACTCACCCGTGACAGAACATAAGTTTTACCACGAATGCAGATCAAACGCAATTTATGCCTGCTACCCTACATGTTTGTTTAACAGAGTATTAAAACAACCTGACAGCACTGACAACTGTGATTAATCATCAAACTCTTTAAAACATGAGCAAAATATTTAATCATACCTTTAGCCTCAGTAGAGCTGCAAATTTACATGATGTTAGGTTGGGTGAGCACGCTTAATCAAAATTCGACCTTGCCTATCAGACTCTCCTTAATTAAATATTGCTATTTTAGCTTATTATTCAATATAGGACGACAATACACTTCTCAAATGTGATTTCTAAATAGTACATTTTATCATTAAAATCCACTTTAACATTAATGGTGCTCTGAGGGGGCGGGATAGTGCCGGTGAGGTGGCGCCTGTCCTGCTCATGCCCCCTCTGAGCCTCATTAAACATATGAAAATGCACCTAAAGCCACTTTTGTGTTCTTCTGTGCCACCTCTGTGGTACAAATTACTGTTGTTAATACTGATTTCATTTAATTGGTAACGTATTGTTATTGTACTTGTTCTTATACTGTTGTTTTTATTAGACATTTTAAAAAGCTTCTATTATACATATATTTAACAAAATTGATATAAAAGACTACATACTTTTAAGAAAGTAAGAAAAATGCCATTATGACAGTAAAAACTAAATTCCCCTGTAAATCACTTTAAGGAGTCAAATATCACCTTGTAATGGGAACGCAAATGTTTGATCAGATTTTTGGATTATTGATTAGATGGTGCTCCGGATTTTTTTTTAATTAGGAGCACAAGTTAAAGAAAAGTAAGCATAGAGCCCTGAAAGGCATTTTGCTGACTTCATATTAACATAACTTTTGATTCTGAATTTGGTGTCTAGGCAAAGTTTGTGACATTAAATGTCTTCTGAAAACTTTTGAACCTGAATAGAAACTGTCCTGAGGGTTCTCTTTGCTGGATATTATATTATATTGTGCATGCCTATGTTTCTTTTTTTTGTTGTTGTTGTTGTTTTTTTTTGGTCATGTTAGCTAGCCAGACCTTGGTACGACGGCGTTTTAGTGCCACCTTAAAAAATAAATAAATGTAAGATTACGAGATTAAACTCGTAATATTTCGAGAATAAACTCGTAATATTTCGAGAATAAACTCGAAACTACGAGAATAAAGTCGAAATGTTACGAGAAAAAAGTCGAAATGTTACGAGAAAAAAGTCGAAATGTTACGAGAATAAAGTCGAAATGTTACGAGAATAAAGTCGAAATGTTACGAGAAAAAAGTCGAAATATTTCGACTTTATTCTCGGAATTTGCCTCTTTTGTGCAGTCTGAAATGGCGACCAGTGGTCGACTCCACGGATATAGGTGGTTACATCTGTGTGCTATTCGAAGAGGATATGTTGTTTCTCAAGAAACTACATATCGCCGCTTTTCCACTATCAGGCCGAACCGTTCTCTTCGCTTAACCGTTCCGGTCCGGCAGCACGGATACGATTTCATTTCCCACTGTGGTGCTGATAACGGAACTCTTTGGAATGTAAATACAAATGCGTCAGTCGTTGCCTTGGTAACGCAATTGTAATATAAACAGAGATATGGACGATGATCAGATATTTCTGTTTGTGGGACTTCGTTAAATAACAGAAAAAAAGGACACAACTATAAACAACGCAAAAAATAAACAAGGCGATGACAGGTATAACTTTACCAACAAATGCTGAGGGGATGTACATGCCAACGGAGACGGACAGCGTTCTAACAGTGGAAAAACGGCTTATGAGGTTGATGATCAAATAAAGCAATCGACCCTGAAGGAGCTGAACACCGGCACGCTCAGTACTTCAGCCGGGGTCCCAACGCATTGTGGCATATTCATATGATAAACTCAAGCCGTACGGCATTGCAATTAATGGTTGCACTGACAGCTTCAGTCGGTTTGTGTTGTGGATGGAAGCATGCAATACATTCACGTAAAAATATGACTTTATTTTCGTAATTTTTACTTTATTTCTCAAAATACTACGATTTTAATCTCGTATTACTACGAGTTTATTCTCGAAATATTTCGACTTTATTCTCGTAATATTTCGACTTTATTCTCGTAACATTTCGACTTTATTCTCGTAACATTTCGACTTTATTCTCGTAATATTTCGACTTTATTCTCGTAACATTTCGACTTTATTCTCGTAGTTTCGAGTTTATTGTCGAAATATTACGAGTTTAATCTCGTAATCTTAGATTTTTTTTTTTTTTTAAGGTGGCACTAAAACGCCGTCGTACCTTGGGCTCTTTGTCACAGATATGTTAATTACATATTTTTACTTTAAATTTACTGTTTGACCACACTAAACTACCATTTCAGTATAAACTATGCTTTTATGCATTGAGTTGCTGTGGAATGTTTGGCTGAGTAGATATTAGCATTAAGTAAGTTTCCACTGATATGTTTTTCTTTTCACATATTGCAGGATGAAATAGATTTCTGGGGAGAATTGCAGAAGAAATATCTGGAACCTCTCAAAGAGAATAAAGAACAACAGGAAAAAATTGCCAATGATCTGAAAGAACTACGAAATAGGGTAAAGCAATATGCCAGTATGCATAAAGTTCTTTTTATGTGGTGTTGTCTGAAGTATTTGCTCTGGCAGTGGAGTCTGCACGGTTGTACGCACTGTGCATACCATGGGTGCTCCGACTGACCTGAGAAACGTTTGCCCTGCAAATATTTCTGCAGTTAATGTGTGTCCTGTATTTCTGTTGACTGAACCAGACATGCTATTGATTTATGAATTAATCATTCATTCAGTTCTTGCACTGAACTAAAACACTTTGCAAAAATGGTCCGAATCAATTCATGTTTATTGGACAGCTCCCTCACTGAATCATATTAACCCTCTGGCCCTCTGAAAAAGTTAATGTTTTGAAATTTTAAAAATCGTAGCTTTAGATGACAATTGGTGACTTTTGTTGACAAAAAAATCCTGGACATGATTTGGATATGTTAAAGGGTAAAAAAAAAAAAAAAAATCACACTTGGCTCCTTGCGGTCAAAAATGACAGCCATAGAAAATGAATAGGGAATATATAAAAAATTCAGCGAAAATTCAAAACTCAGAGAATCTTTTGGTGGTACAAACTACAAATCAGCCATGGTGCAGAAAAAAATTGCACAGCAATCAAGGGGTGACATCGGGAGTGCAAAATTGACACCCACGCACACACAAAGAGAGAGAGAGAAATTAACTGATAAGACTGCAACAAATTTTGAGAAAATGTAAAATAAAATAATTACAATGCAAAGCCTGATATTTATCTAACCAAAAATATCTAAATCTATAGAATGTATAAAAATATTTCTAAATGCAAAACCTATAACCCTTCACCAAAACCCTTCAATAAAATGAAGAAATTATATCTAAAAAACAATGGGAATCCAAAAGCCTCTGTATATACATATAGGGAGCTATACAGGAAGTTACGTGGCATTGCACAAGTTTTTATTTTTTAATTCCACCATATGGGACAATTCTCACTTCAAAAAAATAAATTCTGTCAGTCTGTTTTGATGTGAAATGTTCCATTTATTGAAAAATAATAATGAAATACATAAAAATACGTTAATTTTTAATAGGAAAACTAGCCCATTAAAATTCAAATTGTACAAATGAAGAGTTCAGATGCAAAACCAGCTAAAAGCCATCTCTCTGAGATAATGATACTAAGTGAGCGCTGTTGACACAT
>NW_026128933.1:0-5959 GCF_022985175.1 Labeo rohita
GCTTTACATCTTTAAGAAGCAACACACATGGAGCAGAAATGGCTTGAATGAAGCGTGTTTGGCTCTAGATAAATATATTAGGACGAGTCTAAGGGCACTGATCAGAGAGGAGGCCCGACACGATTCTACTGAGGGGAAACGCTTTTTTTGGGGGGAATCACTTTTGACTGAAAAATGGACATTTTAAAAATTGTAGCTTCATTGGAAAAGTTAAGTGGTTGTAAAAAAAAAAAAAAAAAAAAAAAAAAGTAAAATATAAATGAAAAAATATTCACATTTGTGGTCCTTTTGGTGAAAAATGACCACCATCAAAATATTTTATGATGGCTGTTGTGACTCATTGTGCAAAGAAAAATCTCACTGGATTTACATGTAATGGCAAAATGTTTATTTAACCTGTAAAATGTAAATGTTTCCTACTGACACTACAGCAAAAGATAGAAATAACTGACTTTAAAACATTTTTAGCTGGTGAAAATACTAGTGGCTCAAGACTATTGCATAGTACTATATAGAACAAAAATATATTACATTGATTTTATTGAAAATAAAGTTACATTTCAGGTGTTCAGTCTCTTTTGACCATGAAGAGCACAAGTGTACCTCACAAATGAGGAGCATCAGAAGGTTAAAGCTTGAAAGTGACTGTAAGATGGAGATACTGCAGTGAATTGATGTCTAACAATTTAAATTTCTCATTTTTGTTTGAGTCGATATTCAGTTGTCAGATTTTGCTTTACAGTTTTAGTTCATTTGTATAAGGAATAAAATAGAATTCTGTTATGGATTTAGGTAATTTCTAGAATAACTGATTAATCATTTGAATGTGACATTTTCATTCTGGTTCTAGACTTTCAGACTGCAGTATCACTGAAGAAGGTTATAAAGCTCTGGCTTCAGCTCTGAGATCAAACCCTTCACACCTGATAGAGCTGGATCTCACAGGAAATGATCCTGGACAATCAGGAGTGAAGGAGCTCAGTGATTTACTACAGGATCCAAACTGTCAACTCAAGACACTGAGGTGAGATGTGATGAAATAATGTAAAATAAATGATATATAGGTGAACTTTTTCTTTTTATACTTGTATAATATGTTGAACAACCTGTTTCTGCATCAGACTTAAAGAAAAAAAAAAAACTTGGGATTTTAAATAATATTTTATATGTTGTCCGTTGATGAGAACTGAATTGATTCCTGTTTTATCTTCTCTTCTGCAGGTTTTTGGGTCCTGCTGCAGATGAAGCCTGTCAGTATGTGACTGGAATTGTGGGTAAAAACCCGTTACTCCTGAGAGAGCTGAATCTGAGTGAACATGAACTAGGAGACACACGAGTGAATCAGATCGCTGCTCTACTGCAGGATAAACACTGTCAACTCAACACACTGATGTACGTTTTTTTTATTGTTACAAAGACACTTTTAAATTCTTGCTGCTGGGTGTTTTTATGTGTCTTGTATAAGAGATTGCTGACTGAAAAACCATGTGTGACTTTTGTAATGTGATTGTCATCATCATCATCATCATCACCACCAGTATTTGTCAACTGTTTTCTATGTGTGTTCAAACACTGGTGGCATCACTCAAAATCTGTCAGTGGCTATTACCTACAACACAACTCACATAGTTTCCCATTAAATTGCATTAACAATAATTTGGGACAAATGTTAGTGTGTACTGACTTCACCCTAAGCTGGAGGATTGGCAGCTTAGTTTTTTTTCTGTCAACTTAATTCAAAGCAAAATTGATGCCACTTTGTTCATTCTTTAAGTGAACTTCTGCCTGTGCATTAGTGGCCTCAATTTGGCTTTTTTTAAAGGATGACATGAATCGATGTAAAGCTCCAGCTGGTGCTGTGTCACAAGGAATGGGTCAGTAATGTGAAATTGGTGTGTTGGTTTAGATACATTTATAAAACATTTTTTGAGATGATGGAAAATGTTAATATTTTAATGATATAATAAATGCTAGTGAAGTCTTGTTTTAATGTGTGTGTGTGTGTGTGTGTGTGTGTTTTGTCTTTCTGTAGACTTTCAGACTGCAGTATCACTGAAGAAGGTTATAAAGCTCTGGCTTCAGCTCTGAGATCAAACCCTTCACACCTGATAGAGCTGGATCTCACAGGAAATGATCCTGGACAATCAGGAGTGAAGGAGCTCAATGATTTACTACAGGATCCAAACTGTCAACTCAAGACACTGAGGTAAAACATGATGAAATAATGTAAAATAAATTATATATAGGTGAACTTTTCTTTTGTTGTTTTGTTTTGTTTTGTTTTGTTTTACTTTACTTATAATATGTTGATCAACCTGATGCTGCATCAAACTTAACAATGAAAAAAAAAAAAAAAACTTGGGCTTTCAAGCATTATTTTATATGTTGTCCATTGATTCCTGTTTTATCTTCTCTTCTGCAGGTTTTTGGGTCCTGCTGCAGATGAAGCCTGTCAGTATGTGACTGGAATTGTGGGTAAAAACCCGTTACTCCTGAGAGAGCTGAATCTGAGTGAACATGAACTAGGAGACACACGAGTGAATCAGATTGCTGCTCTACTGCAGGATAAACACTGTCAACTCAACACACTGATGTGAGTGTTTGACATGTATTAATACTAACATTATTGAGTGGGAATAAACTAGGAATTTAGGAAAAGTAAATATTTGTTTTCTTTTGGAAAATCCACAGCACAAATTGGAAAAACTGAAGTGTGTTTTTGTAAACAATATTCATTGTGCTATAGGAGTTAGTGTATCACACAAACAAGAATCCTGTTTTTCCAAATATTTGCACGATCACAAATGTCCAATAAACAAGAAGTTACTGAGTAACTTTCATACATAAATTTCCATTTTGTAAACAGAGCAAACAGCAGAACCGGTATTTAAATATGAAACTACAACTGCTAGTAGGTGGCAGCAAGTGACTGTCTAAATTAGTGAGTTGAATCTTTAAATCAGCTGATTAGTTTAAAATGCTAATTAATTTAACTTAGCAAATGATCCTACTGATATCCTGATTGAATTATTTACTGATCCTTGTAACACTGAGGAGCAGGGGAGGGGAGGGGGGGTGGGAGCCCTGCAGGCTTGTGTAGGGCAGATACAGGACGGAGAGGAAAAAGGCCTCCAGGGTGGCCACTGCAGATCAGGGAGCTCAGGGAGCCATGGCGGAACACACAGTTTGGGAGGCCATGATGGAGCGGACAGTTCATGCGCCCTGGAGATGCGGGCTCTGGAGGGCACTCTGGAGGGCTGGATGGGACCAGCGGAGACGAAGGAGAAGGAGAGAGGATGGGGCATCAAACACCATGGGGAGCGACAGGTCCATAATTTCCTCATTATAATTGTGGCTTGCCACATGAGAGGCTGGCGGCCTTGAGCGCGGGGCAGCGGCTGGCGGTTCCAGGGTGAGGAAGCAGATGGAGCCTTGGCTGATGTGTGGTCGTTTGGGGCGGGGTAGGCAGTCCGAGCCGTTGGTGCAGTATGCGGGGGTTCCTGGCGAGGTGTGAGCCGACACGACGTGGCGTGTTCCAGAGGGGGCCGGATGACGAGACATATAATCCTCCCTTATTTCTTCGACTTGGAATTTAGAACCGTTAAAATAATGGACAAGATTAATCAGTTCGACCAGGGGATACTCACACACGGGAAGATCGCAACAGATAGTCTCATCGTCCAGCCCCAGCTGAAAAACGCACCTAGAGCGGCGTCATGCCATCTCAGCTGGTTAGCAGGCTTGAGGAATTCCTCCACATACCGCTCCAACTTCCGACCGCCTTTCCACAAACCACAAAGTGCTTCCTCAGCCGTCATATGTGTTGGTCCATTCTTCTGTCACGCTGTGTGTGGAGAAAGGAGACATAGGGCGACGAGGAAATGTAACAAAACAGCTTTAATCATAAAATCCAACAAAGGTACAGGAACAGCAGGGGAACACACACTCACATAACGTTAAGAACGGATGAAAACCAAGCAGCTGAATCAAACTTATAAAGGGGTGCTAACGAGACCAAAACAGGTGTGGGTAATTAACCAATGAACAGGAAGGACCATATAAGGGCACAGAAGGGTGAAACCAACAAAACATCCACATGGGTGTGACAGTAGGTGAGTTTGATCAGGGTTGGAGCTAAACTCTGCAGGAAAGTAAATCTTGTGAGCCAGATTGAGGATCCCTGTCCTATAGCATATATGTTATAAAAACAGAAACCCATTGAATGGATATTTATATATTTTTAACATTTTTGTCTTTTTAGTGCACCTTTTTATTTTCTTCAGTGTAGAACATGTACTTGTGTGACAATCTGTGTTGTAAGGAAGAATAACTTCCTTACTTTTTTTTTTTTTTTTTAAATAGACTTTCAGACTGCAGTATCACTGAAGAAGGTTATAAAGCTCTGGCTTCAGCTCTGAGATCAAACCCTTCACACCTGATAGAGCTGGATCTCACAGGAAATGATCCTGGACAATCAGGAGTGAAGGAGCTCAATGATTTACTACAGGATCCAAACTGTCAACTCAAGACACTGAGGTAAAATGTAATGAAGTAATACAAAATAAATTATATGTAGGTGAACTTTTTCTTTTTTTTACTTATATAATATGTTGAACAACCTGTTGCTGCATCAAAGTTAACAAAGAAAAAACAACTTAGGCTTTTAAGCAATATTTTATCAGAATCACGTTTATTGCCAAGTAATGTAGGTATACAAGTATGAGGAATTTGTTTTGGTAAATTGTTGTTGGACAAACTCAACAGAAAATCAGGTAAAAATAAGAATAAAGAACAATAAGGTAAACTATTTTAAAGTAAGTCAAGTAAGCTATACAATAAAAGCAAAAGAAAAATCAAATGAAATATGTTGTCCATTGTATAAAAGGTGAATTGAATCCTGCTTCATCTTCTCTTCTGCAGGTTTTTGGGTCCTGCTGCAGATGAAGCCTGTCAGTATGTGACTGGAATTGTGGGTAAAAACCCGTTACTCCTGAGAGAACTGAATCTGAGTGAACATGAACTAGGAGACACACGAGTGAATCAGATCACTGCTCTACTGCAGGATAAACACTGTCAACTCAACACACTGATGTACGTTTTTTATTGTTGCAAAGACACTTTTAAATTCTTGCTGCTGGGTGTCTTTTATGTGTCTTGTAAAAGAGATTGCTGACTGAAAAACCATATGTGACTTTTGTAAAATGGTTGTCATCATCATCATCATCACCAGTATTTGTCAACTATCAGTTAAAACATACTGGTAAATATTAAGATTAAAACTGAACTGTGTTTTCTCTTTATGCAGTCTGAATAACAACTGTATCACAGAAGGAGGTTGTCATGTTCTGGCTGCAGCTCTAAATTCAAACCCTTCAAATCTGACAGAGCTGGATCTGAGTGAGAATAAACTAGGAAACCCAGGAATGAAGATCATCTTGACTCTGTTTGAAAATGTACAGTGTAGACTGGAAAAGCTGAAGTAAGTATTTTAAAAGTGTATCCCATTAATTACCCAGACTGTAGTGACCCACCACAGTTTCATGAATTTGAAAATATTTTACACTTGTCATCAGGACTGCACAATTAATCAAAATATACTTGAAATTGTGATATGACTTAGTGCAGTTATCAAATCACAAAAAGCTGACATTTAATTGAATATACACTCTCCAGTGTCACATGCTTAAAAGCTTAAAAGTGCATTTACATGTGAGCAGATAATGAGTTAGTATTAATAAATCTTGTCCTTCAACCAGTACCCTCCAACATTTAGCAAAACAAAGCACACTGGAAAAGAAGAGCCATGTCTTTAAAATTGAAATCTATTGTTTTCTATGTGTGTTCAAACACTGGTGGCATCACTCAAAATCTGTCAGTGGCTATTAACTACAACACAAGTCACATAGTTTCCCATTAAATTGCATTAACAATAATTTGGGACAAATGTTAGTGTGTACTG
>NW_026128934.1:0-5958 GCF_022985175.1 Labeo rohita
ATAACAAATCCACATTCTTATAATTCAAACTGCTAGCGATTGTTAGAAGGTAATTATAATTAGGTCAATCGAAATGTGGGAACACTTCCCATAACACCGCATGTGGCCTTCTGCATCGTAGCTTAAATGGCACTACGCCATTGGTTAGTTTGCTTCTCTCTTGCTCCGAGTGTCACCTTAACCACCACCAGATCCAGTCCCGTATCCAGATCAGATGGTCACTGCAGTCCCCGGATCCAGTCCGAACCCAGCCCAGACGGTGGATCAGCACCTAAGAGACGACCTCTCCCAGCCCTGAATGGGCGAGTCCACATCAACTAGATGAGCCCCAGAGACGGATCCACAGTGAAGACCACATCACCTAGACGGCTGTCGGCACAAGACCACGGGAACTTTGGCCAGAGGAGAACTGGCTCGACTGAGCTCTCTGGTTTCTCCCAAGGTTTTTTTTTTCTCCATTTGTCACCGATGGAGTTTTGGTCGCCTCTGGCTTGCTTTATTTGGGGACACTTTATCTTCACTTTATGTTCACACAATATTGCATTTTATTTTATTGTTTTTGATTAACTACCTTTACCTGAAAATCGAAAGTGTTTACTGTTGCCCTTTGCATTGTTGATGTACTATTTCCTATTTAATACTGTACAGCCGCCTTGTCACAATTCTGTATTGTTAAAGGCGGTGTATAAATAAAGGTGACTTGACTTGATTTTTGATTTGTTGGTCAATCATGACATAATGATCTCCTTAACTCCAACACTGTGTCAATGCTACTTGAACACTCTGCAGTGTGGAAACACATGAACACTGAGCAGGGTTTGTTTAACACTGAACTATTACATCAACTTTACCTGTTTCATTTACATAAGACTGATGCATTTGAATCACATTATGTTTATTAATATGATTATATTAAATCTATGTAATTTAAATGGATGGAAAAATTTTATATAATTGAATTACATAAAGTTTAAACTTAGAACAAAAATATTTTAGTGAATCTATTGTGTTCTCTACAAACTTAAAAGCAAAAAACAAAACAAAACAAAACAAAACAAAACAAACAAACAAACAAACAAAAAACAGGTGCTTTGTTGAAGGACTTGACACTTCATCTGGACTGAAAGACTGACAGACCCTGGATTGTTAATATTGTTGTGCAGACATACACTGGCGCTCAAACATTTGGGATCAATAAGATTTTTAATGGTTTTTAAATGCTCATCAAGGCTGCATTTATTTGATTAAAAATACAGAAACAAACAGGTTTTTGGAACCTGTGAGACTGTTTTTCAGGATTATTTGACTAACACTTGACTTCACACTACTGTTCAAAAGTTTGGGGTCAGTAAATTTGTATTCTTTCTTTCTTTCTTTTAAAGAAATTAAAACTTTTTTTCACAAAAAGGATGTGTTAAATTAATAAAAAGTGATAGCACAGATTTACATTGTTGGAAAAGATTTATATTTGTAATAAATGCTGTTCTTTTTTAACTTGTTATTCATAAAAGAATCATGAAAAAAGAATCCAAAAATATTTGGCAGTACAACTGTTTCCAACATTTTATAATAAATCAGCATATTAGAATGATTTCTGAAGGATTATGTGATACTCAAGACTACTTAAGATATTTAATCTCTTATTTAAGACTACTTAAGATATTTTAAAGTATATTGAAATGAAAACTATTATTTTGTATTATAATAACATTTTGCAGTATTACTGTTTTTTTTTTTTTTTTTTTTTTTTCTGTATTTTTGATCAAATACATGCAGCCTTGATGAGCAGAAGAGACTTCTTTAAAAAAACATGACAAATCTTACTGATCCCAACTTTTGAGTGGCAGTGTACATCATACAGAAACGGGATTTTTGAAATCTATATAACTTCCTGATCATGTTACCTCATGTTGCAACACCCATTGTATTTTATTCATAAACATCTTTCACATTGTACAATTTTTTTTTTTTTTTTTAATATATTTGTTGTTTTTAGACTATTATTTGAATTATTTATTATTATTTATTATTACACTTTTTTTACTGTTTGGCCATTGTTTATGATTAAAATACAGTGGGTGTTGCAACATAAGGTCACTTGAGCAGGAAGTTATATAGATTTGAAAATTTGAAAAATGCATTAAAAATCATATTTCCAAAATCCAAGTCGTGTATGATGTGTGTCAGGATTGTGTGAAGATATTACAACTGGTGTGACATTATCGGGAAGTTAAATAGGATTTAAAATTTCAACAATGTATAATAGATGTATGTATATATATATATTAATTTAATGCTGCATGTATGTTTAAATACATTGTAGGTGATTCGAGCCATTTAGATAAAACAACCATAAAAGTTAAATAAATTTAGTTCATTAAGACATGCAGTTTTCTCAGGCTACATATTCATAACAGATACATTAATAATTTAAAATCTACCAATCATCCTTATCTGTACGTAATCAATTTACTAACATAAACTACACATGTAAAAGGATCACAGTATTACTGTCTTTTTTTTTTTTGTTGTTTTTTTTGTTTTTTTTATGAAAAAAGCACATATTTAACCAAGGTTATAAGTGGATTTTGCACTTTTGAGACGCTCCCTAACTTGACGTGCGCAAGTGAGGATCGTTGTGAGGACTTTTTCACTTCAGATGCATAAAACAGTTACATCGTCGAATAATATTAGTATTAATTTTGATATTGTGCTTTTAAACGTGATCTGAACGAGATACAGCATGATCCATGACTATTATGCGATTACATATAAATCAATGCTGAAATAAAGTTCGAATGTCTAACGAATGTCAACATAAAACCAACTTTACCGCACCGCTCTGATACGAGTACCTCTGCTGTTAGAGGGACTCCTCTAAATCTTTTCCCGAGGCTTCTTGGTATTTAGGACTGCCAGGTTTCTTATTTTTGCCCATTCCTGCATTCGTTTCGCTCCTGGAATATTAAGGACGCGTTTTCTCGTGTCGAATATAAGAGATGACTGCTGCAATTGACACAAACTAAGCAAAAAGTCGGAGCACAGACAACGTGCGACCTCTCAGTACATCGTGAAACCGTAGTCCATAATTGTAATTATTTTTTTTTTTTTTTTTTTTTTTTTAATTTTTTATTAGTATTATTAGTATTATTAGTATTATTTTATTTATTTATTTTATTATTATTATTTTTAATATCAGTGTTCATTGAGCAGTATCATTTCCTGTTTGAATACATTTTCTATATTACATATCACTGAAATAACATATGGGACCGTCCAAAATATTTTACTCAAATGTACAGTATCTTTAAAAAAACAAAAAACAAACAAACAACAACAACAACAACAAAAAAAACAACAACAACAACAAAAAAAAAACCTAGAATAATATACTGCGTTTCTTAAGAATGCTAGACTGTACTATTTAGGCAGTGGTAATGCATAATGAAATATTCATGTATGTATGTTTATTTATTTATATCTAGAGCTACATTGTATTTAGCTACATCGTAATTTGTATTGTTCCAGACTCATATGATAATTGATGTATTATATATCAATAAAATAATATACTATATATGGACTGTTTTTTCTAATAAAAAAAAAAAAAAAAAAAAAAAAAAAAACAGAAAAAAAATGTGTTATTAAAGAAACAAAACAGACCCTTGAATTTGTTTTTTTTTTTTTTTTTTTTTTTTTTTTTGTCTATTGTAAATTCAGTTTGAGTTGCATGTGTTCTCTTATAATTCTGTGACTGAAACGAACTTTAAAATATTCTTCTAGAAACCAGTAACAAGACACATCTTTTGGAGTTGTGATGGAAAACTGTATTGATTTTAAATTAGTTTAAGTGTGAATGTCAAACTCAGTCAAAACAGCAGTATGTTCCTCTAGGGGCAGTAATACAGGACACTCTCTGGAAGGTTTCACAAACTATTTTTAAATGTCAATATTGTGACTTCTGCATCACTTTTGACAATGAAAACTACTGCAAAATATTCTTTATTAAATCTGTAACAAGACACAGCCTTTAAACCTGAGATAGAAGCTTGTATTTATTTTTAACTAAATTATGTATTGTTTTTATTTTTAATAGTATGTCTCAGCTAGAAATGTTTCATATTCTGATAATGTTTTCAGCGGCAAGTTTTATTTTAGTTCCCATAATATTCTCCTAAAAGGTCGGATCACATTCTCTAAAAACATTCTACAAATGTTTATTGATAACATTGATAGAACATTATCCTCTAACATTCTAATAAAGATTCTCATCACACTAGATGTGGACTTACATTGATCAGATTTTTGGTTGAAAGTGAAAACCCAACCTTTGTTTGAAGTCAAGCTGCAGCGTCTTTAAATAACTCAAAAACAGCTTTACCAGCTTCACTTATTAGAAACCAGATTTGCTTTATTTCCGTCATACATTTACACAAGTGTTCATTGAAATTAACAGAGGTTTGGATGTTGATTGAAAGTAAAGGTTTGGTTTGATGTCACCATTCTGGTGAGAAACGTTTGCTTTAGTTGAGCAATTTGACTCTTTTCAATCATTTTTTCTAGCAGCTGTAACTGTATTTGTTATGGCAAAAACTGCAAAAAAAAAAACTATGGTCAAGTGATGTTGATTACTTGCTGACATTAGGTGTGTTCAATTTAACACAGCGCTGCGCAGCTCGATCAAATTCTGACTTGAAGCAGTGTATGCCGGTTAGAAATTTTGTCCGACTTGAGGGCGCCGACGCCTCGTGACTGTCACGTGTGGCATCAAAGTACCGCGATATGGCGGGCACATCGTGCCATTTTAAGGTTAAGCAGGCTAAGGATAAGGCGCAGCCTACCCTTACGTCGCCGTCAGACCGTGTCAAATTTTGAATGGGATTGATAGGGAGGGCAGGCGATAGACCCGCGACGACGTTGCGGCGGCGTCACTGTAGAACCAATCCTAGGCGGCGACGTGACGGTGGCGTACGTGAGAAATTGTTTAATTGAAGTTTAATTGATTTGTTTAAATTAAAACTATGTAATCTAAATGCATGGAAAAGATGTACGTAATTGAATTACGTTAAGGGCTGAAATATTTTTTTGAGTGTAACTAGCACACTTCTAACCAGAGAACAACGACATAATGTAATGAACAAGTGGAAAGATTAAATAGATTACTAAGTAATTAGTTAATTTTAAGACCCTGCAAGATAAAGATTATATCTACCTGTTTGTGGTCCTAAACAAAAAATTATATGAATGAGAAGCGAAAATAAGAAAAATAAATATGTGCTTGGGACAACATAAACATCTGTATCCCTTTAACCCTCAGGTACTGTTCTGTTCAACAGAGTTTAGTTTGTGGCAGAACCATTTACAGTCCTTGTATGTCTTTATGGGAATGCAGGGCTTTATTGTCCCTAATAAGGTGTTAACCATGTGTTAGATCAGGTCCCCACGTCAGACAATTAGGATCCAGCCCCGGATGCCAGATCCCGTCAAAAAATATCAGTCTTTCGGTAACAGAACAACCAGTCAGCAAGCTGTAGTAACCCCAACCCCACTAACAAGCAGGTTTCTGTCAGTTATGAAGTTGATTGATGAAAGCCAGAAAAGAGCAGAAGCAGGAGACGAAGTGATGATGGTAAAAAGGTATAACAAGAATTTATTGAACAGTTTTAGTTAACGTATGTCTCAATGTTCAGACTTCGTCACAAGAGTACAGCTCAAAGAACAACGATAAATCAACGGATTCAACATCCATAAACCTTGAAATTACACATAAAATTTAAACACAACACAATAATTTAAATGTAAGGATCTAAGGATCCTTCACATGGCATCTATTTAATAATTTGAATTAAAATTTACACTCAGTAAGTTGCATACTGTTTTAGAATGTACTTAAATACTGAGGTGCAGATAATTGCAACAAGTGGTATAAGCAAAAATCTATTTTAACATAGTGTAAAT
>NW_026128935.1:0-21403 GCF_022985175.1 Labeo rohita
AACAATCAGCATGAGAATCACAACAATGGTGACCAACAAAAACGTATGTTGTAGCCAATCAAAACTCATCCATATTTCCCATCATGCATTGTGGCATGAATAAATTATGAGCTGATGATTTCTGTGATGTTTAGAGTTGATCTGTTTCTGGATATGCTGTTTGTTACCATTTTTGAGATTCATACGCTGATTCATGATGTCTGTGTGTGCCTGAAAGAACAACTTTTGAAAGTTTTTTTTTTTTGATCGGAGGAGCTTGTAAAAAGTCCATTCAAAATTTAAACAAAAATTCAGGCTTTATCATTTTTTTTGTTGCTGTGAAACCACAAGGCAGTTGTGGTCCTGGAGGTGGTTGCTATGCAGTTGCTAAGGTACTGGAAGTGATTACTAGACTGTTGCTATGCACTTGCTAAGGTATTTGGGGTAGTTTCTAGACTGTTGCTATGTAGTTGCCAGGGTACTTGGGAGGTTGCTATGCACTGTACAACAACACACATGATAATGTTGCAGAATTGTTTTTCACACAATATTAAACATTCCTGAAACTTCCGTCGTCAAGGCTACAAAATAAGAAACAAATACGGTCGTGGTCAGAATTGTTGGTGTCCTCAGTAAATAGGACCAAAAAGGCTGTGAAAATAAATCTGCATTGTTTATTAATTTGATCTTTGGTACAAACTCCCGTCCTCATCATGCATTAGGACGATATAAACACACCCCAGCCAACACATCCATGTGGGGCCCATAAGGGTTGCAACTGGGCCGATATCTGGGGCCCACACGGGCTAACCAACTGGGAACCAGCTAATTTTGTCCTCAGTTTCCATGGTGGCCCTCCATGGGTTAGCCCAGATGGGCACCATATACACAGCAAAACACCTGATGTTAATAAGCAGAATCACCAAAGGAGAAAACCAAAATTTTTAAACAACCATTATAGTGGTCAGTGTTTGCATTAGTTGGGCTCTTGACCCTTAAATCTTTAATACTAGATTTTGTTTGGCTGCTGTATTTGACTTGAAACAGCCAGACAAGCCAAGAGCTCAAGTCACCAGGTGATTTATGTTTTAACATATTCATTGTTTGACGTAAATCACCTGAAGTCTAATCTCTAAGTTAGGTTTTTTTTTTTTTTTTGCTTATTGTAATAGCCTTGACAATCCACAGAAGATCTACCACTTCCTATACATTTTGGAAAGATTTTTTTTTTACAACCGGTTTTAAAAAGAAATATTTCACCTAGGCACACATAGACATCAAGAACCAGCCCATGAATCTCAACAATGGTGACAAACGGCATATTCAGATAAACAGATCAACTCTGAACTCTCATAATTTATTCATGCCGCAATGCATGATGGGAGTCATGGATGAGTTCTGATTGGCTACAACACGCTTTTTGATGGTCACCGTTGTTGTGATTCTCACACTGATTCTTCATGTCTGTGTGTCTAAATTAAGATAAACTTTTTTTCATCATCTGTCTGATTATGGCAAAACTGATTGATCTGTTGTTCACAGTTATTTTTTTTAATCTGTAAGGAAATTCTATGTCAAATACTCAAGTCACTATATGATGATTAAGTCAAGCACAGTCAATGCCATCTTATTGACTTTTGCTCTTTGCTTGTCTGGCTGTTATAACTCAGTAATTGCAGCCAAACAAGACCTAACATTGAGATTTAAGGGTCAAGAGCCCAACTAATGCAAACACTGACCACTATAATGGTTGTTTAAAAATTTTGGTTTTCTCCTTTGGTGATTCTGCTTATTAACATCAGGTGTTTTGCTGTGTATATGGTGCCCATCTGGGCTAACCCATGGAGGGCCACCATGGAAACTGAGGACAAAATTAGCTGGTTCCCAGTTGGTTAGCCCGTGTGGGCCCCAGATATCGGCCCAGTTGCAACCCTTATGGGCCCCACATGGATGTGTTGGCTGGGACGTCTTCTTCCAGGCAGATTTGTAACATCTTCAGTTGATTAGAACTTAATTATTAGGGATTTTCAGAGCTTGAGCTCTTTTCTTATACACTCAAAAAAATATTTTAGCCCTTAACTTAATTTAGTTACGTACAAAAGTTGCATGCATTTGGATTACATAGTTTTAATTTAAACAAATCAATTAAACTTAATGTGATTCAAATGCATCAGTCTTACGTAAATTAAACAGGTAAAGTTGATGTAACATTTCCCAGTGTTAAGCAAACCCTGCTCAGTGCTCATGTGTTTCCACACTACAGAGTGTTCAAGTAGCATTGACACAGTGTTGGAGTTAAGGAGATCATTATGTCATGATTGACCAATAATGATCAACACCTGCTGTTTACAAGCAGAATCACAGAAGGAAAGAGAAACACAAGAATCAGACACAGCCAAAGATAAAATGAACTTAAATAAATAAAGACATTAAATCTCTGATTAAACAACTCCACAAACATTACAGTTTGACTTGATTTCTGTCATATATCCACAAATATTATTTGAGAACATCTAAACAGAGGTTTAGATGTTTTATTTAAAAAAAAATGTTTCGTTTGACCTCACCATCATGGCGAACAGGGTTTACTTTAGTTGGGCTCTTGACCCTTGACTTTCGTAGTAGTTTTTTTTTTGTTCTTTGGTTGCTGTAATTGTGTTTGTTGAGCACGTTTGTTATAGTGCAAAAAAAAAAAAAAAAAAAAGGGCCTTATTAAGTGTTCTTGGTTAATTATTATTGATATTGCAATCATAACCCAGTGGCTTGATGTACTGATATCGTTCAGTGGTTTACTTGTAAGTTTCATGACATTTACAGTAGGTGTATGAATTGTTACTATTACTACTTTAAGATCTCCAGTATTACTTAGACACACACAGACATCAAGAATCAGCATATGAATCTCAACAATGGTGACATTCAACAGCTGCATGCTGGGAGTCATGGGTGAGATTTGTACTCTGCTGCTACCCAGCATGCAGCTGTTGAATGTCACCATTTTTGAGATTCATATGCTGATTCTTGATGTCTGTGTGTGTCAAACTGATGCTGGAGATTTCAAGGTTTAGTGCATATGATGAACATCCATAATAGTTCATACACCTGTTATAAACTATGAAAATAATAGACTAACCACTGCATGAGAACAATGCATCATGCCACTGGATGATAATGAATTAACAAACAATAAAAATTAACCAAAAACACGTAATCAGACTTCTTTTTGGCTTTTTTTTTCTTTTGTTGTAATAAATGTGCTTCATACACATAATTACAGCAGCCAAAAAAGTTAAAATAAAAAAATCAAAAGTCAAGAGTCCAACTAAAGTAAACCCTGATCGCCATGATGGTAAACAGCAGGTGTTCATCATTATTGGTCAATCATGACATAATGATCTCCTTAACTCCAACACTGTGTCAATGCTACTTGAACACTCTGTAGTGTGGAAACACATGAGCACTGAGCAGGGTTTGCTTAACACTGGGAAATGTTACATCAACTTTACCTGTTTAATTTACGTAAGACTGATGCATTTGAATCACATTAAGTTTAATTGATTTGTTTAAATTAAAACTATGTAATCCAAATACATGCAACTTTTGTACGTAATTGAATTAAGTTAAGGGCTGAAATGTTTTTTTTTGAGTGTAGACACTTTCTAATTTGTGAGGCTTAACAATCTTTTGCTGCACATCAGAACTATATATTCTTTGCTTTTTCTCATTGTGATCAATGATTCCCTCTATGGTGCCCATTATGTTCTAACCATGAAATATTTTTTCACATAAGTTTTTATTATATGAAATAGCTTCAATCATACAAAAAAAAAAAAAAAAAAAAAAAGTAAAGAAATTTTTGGGGGGGGTATTTAGGAAAATGTTGCCATATGGCAACAATGTACCACAATGGAAAATGGCCCAAAATTACTTTTCCTATTCAATTATGATATACTTTGCAATTCAGATGCACATTTCTTATTAGAAAATATTAAAAATTTGTTAAATACAGTTTTCTCATGTTCTCATATTTATTGTTTTATTTTAATGTGTTTTTGTAAAGCCATAACTGTGTTATAATATTGTTTTGATAAGTTCGCTATTTGCAATAGTTACTAATATTTTTCATAGTGTGATTTTTTGTGAATTATATTAAAAAATAGGGTAAGTCTGATTCTCAAACATCACTGTAATTATAACTATTATATGGAACCCACAACAATTAAAAAACAACATCATATAGGCTACAAAAATATATTATGCCCATTTTTGAAATTATAAATAACCACAAATGAGATTTCAGTGATAATTTTCCCACTGAACTAGAAAATGTTCCTGGTGGATTCTTGGTTCTTTTTATCAGTGAACCAAGCCAAGACATGATGATTGTTTTCAGCATTAAACAACCAACCACCCCATCACTGTTTCTCTTTGTTTTATTTGCTATTATGTGTTTTGTACAAAATTAAGGGTCAGGAGCCCAACTAAAGCAAACATTGACCACAGTGATGGTGATGTTTTGTGAAATGAAACCAACATCTAAACCTTTGTAATTCTCATTAAGAACTTTTGTATGACAGAAATAAAATCAAACTGGTTAGTAATAAGTGAAGTTGGTGAAGCTGTTTGTGGCGTTGTTTAATCCTACTCTGTTGACAACCACAAAATAATGACAAATTCTCTCACATACACAGCAGACAGAATGATTGTTACTGCTCAGCTTACTTGAGTTTTTTCAGGTGGTTGAGCAGCTTCACTCCTGAAACTCCTGGGTGATTGTAGCTCAGATCCAGCTCTCTCAGGTGTGAGGGGTTTGAACTCAGAGCTGATGCCAGAGCAGCACAACCTTCTTCTGTCACCATACAGCCAGATAATCTACAACAACAGTGAGTGTTAGTGTGCTTCTTTTTTTAGAAATACAGTAGCCATGCAACATGTAAGGGATAATATACATCCAGCAAGTTTTTACAAAAACCACTAACTTTATAGGTATTTCCTAGATTATTATTGTGAAAAAATAAAATCTCTGTAAAATGTAAATCTCTTACAATTAACCATTAGATAGCAACAGCACACATGCATGAGCTAATGTAACTATCACTGCATCAGCAACTACACAGTTACTGCCTTTAAAGCCTTCAACACACTGCACAATTTTAGCAGTCATGTAAGATCATTGCTGATCACACTGTGTGACATGTAAATGACACCTATTGACACGTAGGCTATGAAAAAAAGTGTAAGCGGAAAAGGAAGGAATAAGAGCTTGAGGTAAACAGTTTTTTTGTTGTTGTTTTAGCGCTATGTCACGTTGATTTCAAAAAGCATTTTTATTGGCTAATGTGGTAAATGTGGGTCGTGACAGCAAACACACCATGTGAGGATCGGGCTGAATTTCTGACACTGTCAGAAAATGATCGTAGGCTGTCTTTGGTCACAAGACCGTGACAATGGCCGTCTTTGAACCTCTCTCACTATTAGACATAGGATCAGAGATTAGGAGCCACGATCACAGAAATCACTACGACTGTTTCACGATGCCAATCTTTCATCTGGGACAGCCAAAAATCGTGCAGTGTGTTTCAGGCTTAAAGGCACAATATGTAAGTTTTTTTTTAATTAAGGCAATTTTTTTCTAGTGTAATAGACCATGTCATTGCATCACCTGCCAGTGGCGTCATGCACACTTGATTTATACTGTGTTTTATTACCCAGCCAACACATCCATGTGGGGCCCATAAGGGTTGCAACTGGGCCGATATCTGGGGCCCACACGGGCTAACCAACTGGGAACCAGCTAATTTTGTCCTCAGTTTCCATGGTGGCCCTCCATGGGTTAGCCCAGATGGGCACCATATACACAGCAAAACACCTGATGTTAATAAGCAGAATCACCAAAGGAGAAAACCAAAATTTTTAAACAACCATTATAGTGGTCAGTGTTTGCATTAGTTGGGCTCTTGACCCTTAAATCTCAATGTTAGGTCTTGTTTGGCTGCAATTACTGAGTTATAACAGCCAGACAAGCAAAGAGCAAAAGTCAATAAGATGGCATTGACTGTGCTTGACTTAATCATCATATAGTGACTTGAGTATTTGACATAGAATTTCCTTACAGATTAAAAAAAATAACTGTGAACAACAGATCAATCAGTTTTGCCATAATCAGACAGATGATGAAAAAAAGTTTATCTTAATTTAGACATACAGACATGAAGAATCAGTGTGAGAATCACAACAACGGTGACCATCAAAAAGCGTGTTGTAGCCAATCAGAACTCATCCATGACTCCCATCATGCATTGCGGCATGAATAAATTATGAGAGTTCAGAGTTGATCTGTTTATCTGAATATGCCGTTTGTCACCATTGTTGAGATTCATGGGCTGGTTCTTGATGTCTATGTGTGCCTAGGTGAAATATTTCTTTTTAAAACCGGTTGTAAAAAAAAAATCTTTCCAAAATGTATAGGAAGTGGTAGATCTTCTGTGGATTGTCAAGGCTATTACAATAAGCAAAAAAAAAACCTAACTTAGAAATTAGACTTCAGGTGATTTACGTCAAACAATGAATATGTTAAAACATAAATCACCTGGTGACTTGAGCTCTTGGCTTGTCTGGCTGTTTCAAGTCAAATACAGCAGCCAAACAAAATCTAGTATTAAAGATTTAAGGGTCAAGAGCCCAACTAATGCAAACACTGACCACTATAATGGTTGTTTAAAAATTTTGGTTTTCTCCTTTGGTGATTCTGCTTATTAACATCAGGTGTTTTGCTGTGTATATGGTGCCCATCTGGGCTAACCCATGGAGGGCCACCATGGAAACTGAGGACAAAATTAGCTGGTTCCCAGTTGGTTAGCCCGTGTGGGCCCCAGATATCGGCCCAGTTGCAACCCTTATGGGCCCCACATGGATGTGTTGGCTGGGTAGACAGGCGAGCAACTGCTTGGATACAAATAAAGACAGAAAACAAATCTCTTTTATATAGCTCAACACTGTAGAGTCTTATTGATTCAATATCATTTTCTTGATTTACCACAAGTATCATGTTTTTACCATGCCTCAGAGAGAATACTATTTTGTCAAGTGGTTAACATAGCAAACTCATACGCAATTTTATTTGTATTAATAGTAATAAAAGCTTCATACAATATATTTAAAAATGAATTGCATGCCATTGAGCAACACAAACCATCCAGCATTTATTAATATCATATTCTAATATCAAAGCTTTACTGCAGATGTGTGTGTGGTGCTGCTGACGCAGGAGCCGGAGTTTTGAACCCAGATGTGCTTTGCTCCGTTTATAAGCACACGCTACAGGAATGCACATACATGCACTGTGATACTCTCATGTACGTGCATAGAAGACTGACACAGAAGAAAACAAATGGCTGAATAAAATTCATATTTTAAGCTTTCTTTACACACAAAAACTATTCTCATTGCTTTTATAATATTATGGTTGAACCACTGATGTCACACGGACTATTATAACAATACACTGTAAAAAAAACACCTATAGAATCTACTCAATATAATGGGGTAAACTGATGTAACAATTTGCACTCAATTTGTTTGTGTAGATTCTATCCTATATGTCTGAGTTAAGAATACCTGAATTTATCAGCTAAGACAAACTAAAAAAAAAAGTAGGTAAAGTCTACACAGCAAAAAGGCCAGTGTTAAATGAACTCTCCCAGGAGTTTAAGTCCATACTCAAGAGTATTAAAATGAACACTGAAGCAGTGTTAGAGTTAATGAGGTAATTAAGTGATTCATTGAGTGATGATTGACCATTATTAAAGACGCCTGATGTTAATAAGCAGAATCACCAAAAAGAGAAAATCTAATTTTGTAAGTTGCCATTATAGTGGTCAGTGTTAGCATTAGTTTAGCTCTTTACCAGTAACTTCTTACTATTAGATTTTGTTTGGGTGTTGTAATTGAGTTACAACAGTCAAACAAACCAGAAGAAATGAGATTTTGTGGTTTTGAATATGCTTTGACAAAGTCATGAAGTAGTGATCAGATTAAGTGAGTTGTAGTTTGTTTATGTTGGTTTAATCAGACAGGTGTTTCTGAAATTTATGTGACCAGATTTTTAAGATTTAGACACACAGACATCAACAATCAGCATGAGAATCACAACAATGGTGACCAACAAAAACGTATGTTGTAGCCAATCAAAATTCATCCATATCTCCCATCATGCATTGTGGCATGAATAAATTATGAGCTGATGATTTCCGTGATGTTTAGAGTTGATCTGTTTCTGGATATGCTGTTTGTCACCATTTTTGAGATTCATATGCTGATTCATGATGTCTGTGTGTGCCTGATAGAACAGCTTTTGAAAGTTTTTTTTTTATTATTTTGATCGGAGGAGCTTGTAAGAAGTCCATTCATAAATTAAAAAAAATAAAAAATTCAGGCTTTATCATTTTTTTGCAGCTGTGAAACCACAAGGCAGTTATAATAAATAAAAGATATAGAACTCTAAATGGTTTCAGTGGCTCAAATTACATTTATTCTAAAACAGAATTATCACCACTGCATGACTTTTGCTCTTTGGCTTGTCCGGCTTATTTAACTAAATAGTTGAACAAAAGCTAACGTTAAAAAGCTACGGGTCAAGAGCCCAACTAATGCTAACACTGACCACTATAATGGTGACATAAACATGTTGGTGTCTTCAATAATTTTCAATCATCACTCAATGAATCACTTAATTACCTCATTAACTTTGACACTGCTTCAGTGTTCATTTTATCACTCAAATAAACTCCCGCGAGAGTTCATTTAACACTGGGCTTTTTGCTGTGTAGACTTTATCTACTTTTTTTTTAGTTTGTCATAGCTGTTAAATTCAGGTATTTTTTACTCAAATATATAGACAAACGAAGTGCAAATTGTTACTTCAATTTACCTCATTTTATTGGGTAGATTCGTAAATTTAGGTTTTCTTTACTCAGACATATAGGATAGAATCTACCCAAACAAACTAAGTGCAAATTGTTACATCAGTTTACCCCATTATATTGAGTAGATTCTATAGGTTGTTTTTTACAGTGTATCCTTACGTTTTCGGGCCTTGAATCATGAATGTCAGCTGTGTTGCCAAACACAAGATACAAATCAAATGTTATTAACAATTAAATTGCTCAAATCTAATAATTACACAGGAATATGTTTAGCCACTCTCGACTGCCCCTCCGGAGGTCTGTGCATGTCACTGATTGAGTTTAAGAAAATTGTCTAGCATCTAAGATTTTAGGTTAGGATTAGGGCGCATGCTGACATAAATCTATAATCATCATCATAACAACGAAACGCCAGACCAAACTTTCAAATAGGGATGTAACAATTCATGTGAATATTATTTTCTCACCTTTTTTGTTTGTTTGTTTGTTTGTTTTTTAGGACAAAATGAGATTTAAGATGAATTATAAATGTAAAGTGTCATTTGATTATTTCTCAGACAAAACACTGCACATTTCTTTAAGACATTGAAAATATGTCAAATAACAAAGCTAAATTGACATTTTAAAACAAATCCCAAATCAATTAAATGAATAATACAAATAAAATAAATCTCTTCATATAAACAAACTAAGGCTTTGCCTTTGCTCTTTCCATTTAAAATTAGGCAACCACTGCATTTTAATCACGATCAAAACAAAGATACTGTACACATGCAGTATGAGCAGTTTTTGATTTCAATTAGATTAGATTTGAAGCAAAAACCGAATGGTCTGATTTTACCTTTGTGAAACTATTCTACAAAAAACATCTGAATGAAATAAAACACCAGACATGCTGAATGAGAATGCATATTCACTCTCTGGCAGTAGGTGGCGCTTATGGAACAGCAGCGATAGAGTGTTTTCTTGGTTACCGCTGTAAACTAAGCAGTTTCTAAACACTACTTTAATATGCATGATACACAGGCAAGATAAAAAAGAAAATCTAAACTTTCTGAACACAGTTCCTCTTAGACATTCCCAGTCAACAATTTGATCTCACACTGATCTCACCATGTGGTCACAATGTGACGTAACAGTGAGCTAAAAGTGTAACCTCACAGCGTCCTCAATGTGTGCTCACACTATGATCACAATGTGAAGTCAAAGTGCACTCACTGCACGGAGACTAGGTACCCAGCATGCATTGCTACAGGAAGCTATTGATTGTCACCATTGTTGAGATTCATACACTGATTCTTGATGTTTCTCTGTTTTTACATGACACAGCAGTTTAAAATGTTTGACTTATGCTTTCAAATTGCTTCATAAATTACTATATCGTATAAACAAAGAGATTATAATTGACTGCATACTGAATCTAGGTGATGATTGTGTTGTTGTCATTAATAATCCTTTCTTGATATTCCTTGCCATAACAAATGTGGTTTACAAACACAGTTACACATCAGTTGTACACAGCAAAATCCCCAGTGTTAATTCAACACTCTGAATGTGGATACATATAAACACTGAAGCAGTGTTGAAGTTAACGAGATAATTAGGTGATTAACAAAGTGATGATTGATCATTATTGAAGACACCTGATGTTAATAAGCAGAATCACCAAAGGAGAAAACCAAAATTTTTAAGCAACCATTATAGTGGTCAATGTTTGCATTAGTTGGGCTCTTGACCCTTAAATCATCAATATTAGGTCCTGTTTGGCTGCAATTATTGAGTTATAACAGCCAGACAAGCAAAGAGCAAAAGTCATTAAGATGGCATTGACTGTGCTTGACTTAACCATCATATAGTGACTTGAGTATTTGACATAGAATTTCCTTACAGATTACAAAAAAACAAAAACTGTGAACAAAAGATCAATCAGTTTTGCCATAATAAGACAGATGATGAAAAAAAGTTTATCTTAATTTAGACACACAGACATGAAGAATCAGTGTGAGAATCACAACAACGGTGACCATCAAAAAGCGTGTTGTAGCCAATCAGAACTCATCCACGACTCCCATCATGCATTGCGGCATGAATAAATTATGAGAGTTCAGAGTTGATCTGTTTATCTGAATATGCCGTTTGTCACCATTGTTGAGATTCATGGGCTGGTTTTTGATGTCTATGTGTGCCTAGGTGAAATACTTTTTTTTTTGAACAGGTTGTAAAAAAAAAAACTTTCCAAGATGTATAAGAAGTGCTGAATCTTCTGTGGATTGTCAAGGCAATTACAATAAGAAAAAAAAAATAACTAACTTAAAGGTTATACTCTAGGTGATTTACGTCAAACAATGAATATGTTAAAACATAATCAGCTGGTGACTTGAGCTTTTGGCTTGTCTGGCTGTTTTAACTCAAATACAGCAGCCAAACAAAATCTAGTATTAAAGATTTAAGGGTCAAGAGCCCAACTAATGCAAACATTGACCACTATAATGGTTGCTTAAAAAAATTTTGGTTTTCTCCTTTGGTGATTCTGCTTGTTAACATCAGGTGTCTTCAATAATGATCAATCATCACTTCGTTAATCACCTAATTATCTCATTACCTTCAGCACTGCTTCAGTGTTAACTTTAACACTGCTTCAGTGTTTATATGTGTCCACACTCAGAGTGTTAAATTAACACTGGGGATTTTGCTGTGTATGTTTGGAGAAGGTTCTTATAACATAAATTTGTTATCTGGGTGTGCACTCATACTGTGAGCTCATCATGTGACACCACTGTGATAGTGTTGAGAAACAGGAAGTAGAATGTCCCCTGGTGACCGATATTTGCAGTGCCTCCTCTCAACCTGCACAACATTTTGAATTCACAATGAGCTCACATATTACTCACACTCTTGAGTATCACACAATGAGAATGATGTGATGTCACTGTAAACATCGCATGATCTCACGTGTTGACTGGGTTCATATAAATCCTCACTCTCAACCAACTTGAATAAGCACACATATTTTTATTGATTTTCATCCGGCCCAGCATGCATTGTCACATTCCTACTTTCAAATGATCTCTCCCATAGGCAACATATAAAGTATATGTTAAAAGAATGAACCCTAGCACAGACCCCTGCTACAGCCTGCTGAACTAGTCATGGTATACAGGACTAAAAACAATCAGTGAGGATTTAAATCATTCAAACACAACACCAGCACCTTTCAAGAATGACAGAGACTACTAGTAACTCTGAGATGGTTGTTTGCGAAAAAAACAATAGTTCAACAGCTTCTATATGCTGTCACATGACTGGCTGGTTAGAAAGTTGCAATAATGAGCAGCTAAACAGTTGTACCCAATAAAGTGTCCAGTGAGTGTACATGTATATTTTACAAAGAACATTTAAATACCCCATTAAATACCTCAGTATGTTGAGTTGACAGTTTGGACTCTTCAGTCCAGCACACAGCCGTTTCACTCCTGAATCCTGCAGGTCATTGTTACTCAGGTCCAGCTCTCTCAGAGAAGAGTTTGATGATTGTAAAACTGAAGCCATAGTTTCACAGTGCTGATCAATGAGATTACAGATTGCCAATCTAAACAGGGTAATGAGAAATAATTAATTACATACACACTGTTGACGTATCTGTTTTAGGTTTTCTTATTGTTAATGTTTTCATGTCTTTAGGTATGTTTGAGTCCATGTGGTGCTGCACAGACCGATCAGCGAGAGTTGCTGATTGCAGTCAGGGGCAGAACTGAAACCAGAGATGTGAAGTCAGACACTGCTCCTGCTCCTAATAGTGACGTTTTGCTCTGTGTTTGTATACTTTATCACAGATTAAGTGAATTAAATGCAATACTTGTCAAATACACAGATGTGTGTATTTCATAATCAGGTGCTCATGCTTATGTGATGTTTTAGTTCTATTTGTTTGGTATTTGGTTTTCTGTTTATCAATAAACTGCATATGAGTTCTCATCTTAACTCAGTTACAGTAGATCAAACACTACAGATAAACGTGACCATAAACAGACTTTACAACTGTACAGACATCAGCTGATGTTTGAGAATTTTTATACATTATTTCATATATGTAGAAGATATATGTAGACAATGGGCCTCATTTATCATTCTAACATAGAAATGAGCACAGATCCGAGCGCACAAACCAACTTACGACAGAGTTCACATGTGATTTATGAAACATTTGTATGCTGCCAGTCCAAACAATTGTCATTTGAATATCACACCCCTAAAAACACCCCATTTTAGAAGCCTTGCCCCTAGAGTTTACAACACAGAATAACATAACCAGGGCAAAAAGAGGAAGTAATTTCATGAAAGAGAAATTTGTCTTACTCTAAAAACACCCATTAACCTTGTAATTGCAAACAATTACATTAATTTATATACATTAAATAACAGAAAATGTAATGTTACATTCATAAATTTTAAACACTATATAGCCTATTTAGTTCCCCTCACTCCACAACTAATTCTTTAAATTTAATGGTATTACAGAACAAAAATGAAAAATGAGTATCTATAAAATCATATATTAAACTATACTATAAAACATTAATAAATACAAATGTAAAGTTACATAGAGCGAAACTAAAAACGGTATTGGGCTCATTAGCCTCTCATTCGACAAGAATCGAAATGTTTCCAGTTTTGCCATGTAACATTTGGTGGCGCATAACACCGTTCCTATGCGCAAAAAAGTGTTTGCTTGGGCGCTGCACTCTGATGTAAAATTAATCAGTGTAACATCATATTTGGCTAACTGCATTTTAGTTTGATTAATAACTAAAATGTCAAGTTAGCAACACTGTTATTTTGTGTGTGAGTGTGTGAGGCACAGTTGAATTGAATAAAATAAAGATATAAAGAAACAAATAAAATGCATAAACAGTGTCACATAAACAAAAGTAGCCTATACTACTTTTAACGACATCTTGTGTAGTAACTGACAAAGGACCATTGATTAATGGTCACATTCTCATTGTTTTCATCCTTTTTTATTCAAGTATTTCAGTGGCTCTTGATCATTAAACATTTATGAATCAGAATAACAAATTAAAGGCCGATCAAAAATTTGACTCTAAACATACAAAAACATGAAAAATCTGCTATATAGTCACATTATCACTAAAATATGAATCCATGTATAAATCAAACCTCAGTATGTTCAGTTGACATTTTGGACTCTTCAGTCCAGCACACAGTAACTTCACTGCTGAATCCTGCAGGTCATTGTTACTCAGGTCCAGCTCTCTCAGTGGTGAGTTTGATGATTGTAAAGCTGAAGCCAAAATTTCAAAGTGCTGAATTGTGAGATTAGAGCCTGCCAGTCTGAAAAAGGGAGGACTTTGGTTTAAAAGCATGTTCAAAAGATAGTGTCCCCAAATGACTACAAGCCTATAAACAGTATATATGTTAAAAAGACTGCAAAGTAAACAATATTCACCTCTAAATTATACACCATTTATTTATAAAAATAGAGAATAGTGCTATTTCTTGTAATACAAGCCAACCAGAAAGCATAAATAAAATATAGTGCTTAAAAAAGAAATAAAAACCTCAAACAAATCTATGACATTCAACAAAATTACACTCAATGTTTATTGCATGTTGTTGTTGTACTGATATAATATATCTGTACTGTGACATGTTTGTCAGTTTACTTCAATTACAAGTCTGAGTGACTTTATTTCTTTCCTGAACCTTAAACTGTATAACAGAAAAGAATAAACTGCTATTACACTTGACATTCTGTCGTGCTCATGCCCCTGTATATTCACTCTGTGGAATTTACAGCAATTAAACATCCTTAACAACTTAAAAGTTGTTGCCATCATTTATTAAACTTTCACAAATATATGAGTAAATCTGGAGTACTAATATATTTATTCTGTGTACAGGAATGTTGTGGGATCTTTGGACTTCATTCTCGGGTTTGGCAGCAACGCATTGCCTAAATGCAATTTACAGAAATCTGCACAGTAAAATCCACAGAGTAAAATCAACTCTATTCAGAGAACATTTGGTCCCTCTCTAAATAGAGTTAAATTAACACTGAAGCAGAGTTAAAGTTAATGAGATAATTAAGTGATCAATTAAAAGGTGATTGAGCATTAGTGATGATAACAAGCAGACTTAATGAAGAAAAGAGAAACACAAGAACTACAACTGACTTCAGCCACAGATTAAATCAACTGAAATAAATTAAGTGATTAACTCTCTCAAGATCTCAGCAGATGATGGTTAAACAACTCCACAAACAGCATCACCAGCTTCACTCATTATTAACCAGGCTGACTTTATTTCTGTCACACGTCTACAGAAGCTCTTATTGAAATTTACAGAGGATCAAATGTTGATGTTTTAGTGGTTAAAATAATGCCACCATCATGGAGATCAGCATTTGCTTTAGTTTAGCTCTTGACCCTTCAGGTTTTAGGTTAGATCTCTGTTTAACTTTAGATGTAATGTTGTAAAACAGAGTGGTTGGTGCTTTACATTAAACACATTTTAATTGATTTTATATGTTGAGATGTTTATTGTGAGATGATTTGATTACATCCAGTGTAACTTTTTCTCAATTTATGCATTTACATAACCATGTAACTTCAGCAATCAAAAAAAAAAAAACTATAATACAACAGTATAAAATTATTTTAGGTTTATGTAAAGCATAAGTAAACACCACTGTTATTCAGAGACACACAGACATTAAGTACCAGCATATGAATCTCAACAATGGTGACAATCAACAAAATGCTTCATGCTGCAATGCATGCTGGGTAACAACAAAGTAAAAACTCCCATTATGCACTGCAGTATGAATATTTATTGTCACCACCGTTGAGGATCATATGATAAGTGTTCATGTCTAAAATCCTGAGCAACTGCAGCTCTTTTTTTTTTCAAAATTGAAGCTTTATGGTGGTGACTGTTTAGTAGGACCTTTTTTCAACAATATGCCCATCAATAAACCAAAGAGAAAGATCACTTCATAATGTTCACACAAATGAGCTATAAGCAGAAAGTGTAAAATAATCAGTTGCTTCAAACATTTGATTCAGCAATGCACAAATGCTTGCTGTGAAACAATATTACAATTGCTTAGAAGCAAAATTATTGTAAGTTATTAAAAGGTTCAAGAGACAAAGTAAAGCAAACCTTGACCACAATTATGGTGGCATTATGTTTTTTTTAATTATTATTATTACAATAAGCCAGTCTGCTTAGTAATGACTGAAGTTGGTGATGCCGTTTGTGGAGTTTTTTTATCAAATTTTGAGAGATTTAATGTTTTTTTTTTTATTTCAGTTGATTTAATCTGTGTCTGAAATCATTTGTAGTTCTTGTGTTTCTCTTTTCTTCAGTGATTCTGCTTGTTAACAGCAGCTGTTCATCACTAATGCTCAATCACCTTTTAATTGATCACTTAATTATCTCATTAACTTTAACTCCACTTCAGTGTTAATTTAACTTTATTTAGAGAGGAACCAAATGTTCTCTGAATATAGTTAATTTTACTCCGTGAATTTTACTGTGTGCTTTCTCTGTCATGGTTTTAAATAGTCTTAGACTTCTAGTCTAGTCTGGACTCATTAGCCTCTCATTTGACAAGAATCCAAATGTTTCCAGTTTTGCCATGTAATATTTGGTTGCTAAACTATTATTCATTATGTAAACAAGGCTTTGTACATCACTCCTGTTCCAATATCCATGTAAAAAACACACTCGTCCTACACTCAAAAAAACATTTCATCCCTTAACGTAATTCAATTACGTACATCTTTTCCATGCATTTAGATTACATAGTTTTAATTTAAACAAATCAAGTAAACTTAATGTGATTCAAATGCATCAGTCTTACGTAAATGAAACAGGTAAAGTTGACGTAATACTTCCCAGTGTTAAACAAACCCTGCTCAGTGTTCATGTGTTTCCACACTACAGAGTGTTCAAGTAGCATTGACACAGTGTTGGAGTTAAGGAGATCATTATGTCATGATTGACCAATAATGATCAACACCTGCTGTTTACAAGCAGAATCACAGAAGGAAAGAGAAACACAAGAATCAGACACAGCCAAAGAGAAAATTAACTTAAATAAATAAAGACATTAAATCTCTGATTAAACAACTCCACAAACAACATTACAGTTTGACTTGATTTCTGTCATATATCCACAAATATTATTTCAGAACATCTAAACAGAGGTTTAGATGTTTTATTTTTTTAAAGTTTCAATTGACCTCACCATCATGGCGAACAGGGTTTACTTTAGTTTGACTCTTAACTTTTGATTTTTTTATTTTAACTTTTTTGGCTGCTGTAATTATGTGTATGAAACACATTTATTACAGCAAAATAAAAAAAGCTAAAAAAAAAAAAAGTCTGATTACATGTTTTTGGTTAATTTTTTTGGTTTGTTAATTCATTATCATCCAGTGGCATGACGCACTGATCTCATGCAGTGGTTAGTCTATTATTTTCATAGTTTGTAATAGGTGTATGAACTATTATGGATGTTCATCATATTCACTAAACCTTGAAATCCCCGGCATCAGTTTGACACACACAGACATCAAGAATCAGCATTTGAATCTCAACAATGGTGACATTCAACAGCTGCATGCTGGGTAGCAGCAGAGTACAAATCTCACCCATGACTCCCAGCATGCAGCTGTTGAATGTCACCATTGTTGAGATTCATATGCTGATTCTTGATGTCTGTGTGTGTCTAAGTAATACTGGAGATCTTAAAGTAGTAATAGTAACAATTCATACACCTACTATAAATGTCATGAAACTTAAAAATAGACCACTGAAAGATATCAGTAAATCAGGCCACTGGATGATGATTGCAATATCAATAATAATTAACCAAAAACACTTAAGGCCCTTTTCTTGGCAGTATAACAAACATGCTCTACAAACACAATTACAGCAACCAAAGAATTAAAAAAAACTATACTATGAAAGTCAAGGGTCAAGAGCCCAACTAAAGTAAACCCTGTTCGCCATGATGGTGAGGTCAAACAAAACATTTTTTTTAAATAAAACATCTAAACCTCTGTTTAGATGTTCTCAAATAATATTTGTGGATATATGACAGAAATCAAGTCAAACTGTAATGTTTGTGGAGTTGTTTAATCAGAGATTTAATGTCTTTATTTATTTAAGTTAATTTTCTCTTTGGCTGTGTCTGATTCTTGTGTTTCTCTTTCCTTCTGTGATTCTGCTTGTAAACAGCAGGTGTTCATCATTATTGGTCAATCATGACATAATGATCTTCTTAACTCCAACACTGTGTCAATGCTACTTGAACACTCTGTAGTGTGGAAACACATGAACACTGAGCAGGGTTTGTTTAACACTGGGAAATGTTACATCAACTTTACCTGTTTCATTTACATAAGACTGATGCATTTGAATCGCATTAAGTTTAATTGATTTGTTTAAATTAAAACTATGTAATCCAAATGCATGCAACTTTTGTACGTAATTGAATTAAGTTAAGGGCTGAAATATTTTTTTGACTGTTGTTACCCTCTTGTTACCTGTGTAAGTGTAGCAGTAAACAATGTTAGTTCTGCTGCAATAGATATGTTTCAAAGTTATTAACAATGAACTGTATTACATTGTTAAATACAAGGTCTAAAGACCGTAAGTTAAAATTTTAACAGAACCTTTCTACACTCAAAAAAATATTTCAGCCCTTAACTTAATTCAATTACGTACAAAAGTTGCATGCATTTGGATTACATAGTTTTAATTTAAACAAATCAATTAAACTTAATGTGATTCAAATGCATCAGTCTTACGTAAATGAAACAGGTAAAGTTGATGTAATATTTCCCAGTGTTAAACAAACCCTGCTCAGTGTTCATGTGTTTCCACACTACAGAGTGTTCAAGTAGCATTCACACAGTGTTGGAGTTAAGGAGATCATTATGTCATGATTGACCGATAATGATGAACACCTGCTGTTTACAAGCAGAATCACAGAAGTAAAGAGAAACACAAGAATCAGCTACAGCCAAAGATAAAATGAACTTTAATATAATAAATTGAATAGACATTAAATCTCTGATTAAACAACATTACAGTTTGGCTTGATTTCTGTCATATATCCACAAATATTATTTCAGAACATCTAAATAGAGGTTTAAATGTTTTATATATATATATATATATATATATATATATATATATATTTTTTTTTTTTTTTTTAATGTTTCAGTTGACCTCACCATCATGGCGATCAGGGTTTATTTGGACTCTTGACTTTTGTTTTTTTATTTGGCTGCTATAATTATGTGTATGAAGCACATCTATTACAGCAAAATAACAAAGCCAAAAAGAAGTCTGATTAGGTGTTTTTGGTTAATTTTTATTTGTGGGGAAATCACTAACATCCAGTAGCCTGAAGCACTGATCTCATGCAGTGGTTAGTCTATTATTTTCATAATATTTACCATTAGTGTATGAACAATGGATGTTTATCTTATACACTAAACCTTGAAATCTACGATGTCTCCTTGACACACACAGACATTAAGAATCAGCATTTGAATCTCAACAATGGTGACATTCAACAGCTGCATGCTGGGTAACAGCAGATTATAAAACTCACCCATGACTCCCAGCATGCAGCTGTTGAATGTCACCATTGTTGAGATTCATATGCTTATTCTTGATGTCTGTGTGTGTCTAAGTAATACTGGAGATCTTAAAGTAGTAAAAGTAACAGTTCATTAAACTACTGTAAATATCATGCAACTAAAAGGTAAACCATAGAACGATTTCAGCAAATCAGGCCACTGGATGATGATTACACCATCAATAATAATTAACCAAGAACATTTAATAAGGCCCTCCCTTTGTTTTTTTTGTTTGTTTTTTGGCACTATAACAAATGTGCTTTGTAAACACAATTACAGCAACCAAAGAACAAAAAAATTATACTAAGAAAGTTAAGGGTCAAGAGCCCAACTAAAGTAAACCCTGTTCGCCATGATGGTGAGGTCAAATGAAACTTTTTTTTTTTTAATAAAACATCTAAACCTCTGTTTAGACGTTCTCAAATAATATTTGTGGATATACGACAGAAATCAAGTCAAACTGTAATGTTGTTTGTGGAGTTGTTTAATCAGAGATTTGATGTCTTTATTTATTTAAGTTCATTTTATTTTTGGCTGTGACTGATTCTTGTGTTTCTCTTTCCTTCTGTGATTCTGCTTGTAAACAGCAGGTGTTCATCATTATTGGTCAATCATGACATAATGATCTTCTTAACTCCAACACTGTGTCAATGCTACTTGAACACTCTGTAGTGTGGAAACACATGAACACTGAGCAGGGTTTGTTTAACCCTAGGGAAATGTTACATCAACTTTACCTGTTTCATTTACGTAAGACGGATGCATTTGAATTACATTAAGTTTAATTGATTTGTTTAAATTAAAACTATGTAATCTAAATGCATGGAACTGATGTATGTAATTGAATTAAGTTTAGGGCTGAAATATTTTTTTGAGTGTAAGAACAGAATGCAGAAAAAAATAATAATAATAATTTACAGCCATTTATACAAAGTACAAAGAACAGTAAAAGCAAACACACAAACAACAACAACAACCAAAAATCATGTTCTATATTTATTTTTAATAGGCATACTGTCAATTATTCCTTTCAGCTGCACTCAAAAAAATATTTCAGCCCTTAACTTAATTCAATTACGTACAAAGGTTGCATGCATTTGGATTACATAGTTTTAATTTAAACAAATCAATTAAACTTAATGTGATTCAAATGCATCAGTCTTACATAAATGAAACAGGTAAAGTTGATGTAATATTTCCCAGTGTTAAACAAACCCTGCTCAGTGTTCATGTGTTTCCACACTACAGAGTGTTCAAGTAGCATTGACACAGTGTTGGAGTTAAGGAGACCATTATGTCATGATTGACCAATAATGATGAACACCTGCTTTTTACAAGCTGAATCACAGAAGGAAAGAGAAACACAAGAATCAGACACAGCCAAAGAGAACTTAAATAAATAAAGACATTAAATCTCTGATTAAACAACTCCACAAACATTACAGTTTGACTTGATTTCTGTCATATATCCACAAATATTATTTGAGAACATCTAAACAGAGGTTTAGATGTTTTATTTAAAAAAAAATTTTTGTTTGACCTCACCATCATGGCGAACAGGGTTAGAGAATAGGTGCCCTTTAGTTATGAAATACTTACAGTATAAATGCTTTACACTGTAAAAAAAATAAATAAATAAAAAAAATGTACCAAAATGTTCTTTTGGGATTTAAAGGGTTTCTGTTGGCCGATTTTAATGGGTTACCATTGTGCTGAAGAGTACAGCATGTGCTTTAGTCCAGGAGAAGACAAGAAACTGTCGATGTTATGCTGCATATCATTTTATTTAAAAGCTGTAACTGTAGTTACTGATGCAGTGAT
>NW_026128935.1:21903-96119 GCF_022985175.1 Labeo rohita
CAGTTTTGTAGTTATTTCTGGTTTCTTGGGTATAGGGATGATGGTGGAGCATTTGAAGCAGGAGGCGACCTCACACAGCTCCAGTGATCTGTTGAAGATCATGGTGAAGATGGATGACGCTGGTCAGCACAGGCTTTTAAATGGGCTGGTGAGACAACATCTGGGCTTTTGGCTTTCCTTCTGTTTTCTGAAGACTCTGCATACGTCTTCCACATCTTGGCTTTGCTTACACCCAGTAATAAGATGCTTTATTTTTTTTTTTTTAATCAATCTGATTAAAAGTGGACAACACCAAATACAGGTGTGAATGGGGTCTAAAACATTTTGAGCTTGTCCACTTTCAACCACTTGCAGACGTAGTCGAAAACACATTGCATTTAAACAGACAATGTCCAGTTACTCTCTGCTGACTGAACTAATTATTAAACATTAGGATGTTAATTTCCTTTATGTTAATAGACAAAATTAGAAAGTTAATTTAGATTAGTTAGTTAAATTAGATCATTAAAATATATATATATTAATATATATATATATATATATATATATATATATATATATGTATGTGTTTTTTTTTTTTTTTTCTTTTCAGTGGTTTAGTTTTGTATGCACATAAACGGCAGGAGAAAACAGAGAAAACTGAATAAAGTGACATGCGATAGGAGTAAAATAAATAGGCTTACACTAAATGTTTCAGTGAAATAATTAAATTAACAAAATAAAAAGGAAGAAAAAAAAAAACAAGAAAGTGTGTTTTGTTTCATTTTTATGAATGATCCACAAGTTTTACAGAAACAGAAATGGCTGAAAGCACATGCTGATTGTTTTCTTTATTTTACAAAGACAGTTTTGTTGTTAGTGTAAGTATATACATACATAAACTCTTTACTGTTTTCAAATGACTTTTTTGTTGTTGTTGTTGTTTTCTGCTGTGACTCGGACGATATCCACGATCACACTGGAGCCTCTCATGCACACAACATTCATAGCACTGCTAGATGTTTATAGGCATATGTCACTTTTAACGAATGCCATTGTAATTAGTTTAATTTTATAATTGTGTATATAATGTTGTACTATAATGTTATAGCTACTTATATTTTCAGATGTGTATCTTATTCTGTTCTGAATATTGATCAAATTTAAAGGATTTGCTAACAACTTATAGGTGACTAATGATGTTTTTTTTTTTTTTTTTTTTTTTTTTTTCTCAGCACAGTTTTGATATGTATTGCATAATTTTTATATATGTAGTAAATATTTTAAAAACAGCTTTGGGGGAAGAAAACCCCCACAGCATTTGTGTCATATGTAAATTGTTTAAGCTTATTTCACAACATTGGATCGAATGATCAGAAAACGGCCCCACATAAACTGGTCCACTGTCCCGTTCACACCTGCTGTTTTAATCAGTCTCTTCTGTCAACTTTCCATAATTTCTGTCCTGATTTGTTTTGAGGGGAATGTAGGGGATCACAGTTCCTCTGTCTAGAATATCTTATAAACACTCAAAAGTCAGCAAAGTTGTTTGTCTCTGATGTCTAGAAGTTTGTCTCTAGTAAAACTAAGCAAGAAAAAACAGGACAAACAAAATGTCCTGAAGAGCTGCAAACTGAGGCAGACAAAAAGACAAAAAAACAAAACAAAAGCAAACAAAAACAGATGTTTACCTTCACAGACGTAACAGACTGTGTAAATGTCAAATGACATATCTTTGTGTATTTGATAGTTTAAGCGCAATAAGACATGAAAGAAAAGTTAGTTTAGTTCACATGCTGTGTGACAGACACTTTCTGTGCATCTTTTTTTTTTTACTCACGAAGCCGAATGTAGTGAACAGCACATGACAGAGACCAGTTTATGGTGGATATTGGTGGACTAACATAAACAAACTGTCCAACACCAGCAGATAAAGAGACAGACAGATTAATCATCTTGCATAGTATCATAAAATCTCCTCAAAATTGTAAAGAATAAACAAAAAATATTACTGAACAAAATTGTATTACATTAAATTTTCTGGTTTTAGAAAAGAAAAGAAAAGAAAAGAAAAGAAAAGAAAAGAAAAGAAAAGAAAAGAAAAGAAAAGAAAGTTGTATTTTAAGTAGCAACAAAAATGTATTACATTAAATTTTCTGGTTTAAAAAAAAAAAAAAAAAAAAAAAAAAAAATTGTATTTTAAGTATCAAGTGTGACCCAAAAATAGCTCATAAAAAATATAATAATAATAATAATAATAATAATAATAATGATAATAATTGTACAAATGTTGCATAATATCATAAAAACTCCTAACAATTGTAGAGAATAAACAAAAAAAATATTACTGAACAAAAATGTATTACATAAAGTAGTTTTAAAAAAAAGGAGAAAAAAAAAGTTGTATTTTAAGTATCAAGTGTGACCAAAAAATAGCTCATAAAAATTTTAGAAATTTTGCATAGTACCATAAAATTTCCTCAAAATTGTGGAGAATAAACAAAAAAATATAATTGAACAAAAATGTATTACAAAAAATTTTCTAGTTTAAAAAAAAAGAAAAGAAAAGAAAAGAAAAGAAAAGAAAAGAAAAAAACAACAAAAAAGTTGTATTTTAAGTAGCAAATGTGACCCAAAAATAGCTCATAAAAAAATATAATAATAATAATAATAATAATAATAATAATAATTGTACAAATTTTGCATAATATCATAAAATCTCCTAACAATTGTAGAGAATAAACAAAAAAATATTACTGAACAAAAATGTATTACATAAAGTAGTTTTAAAAAAAAGGAGAAAAAAAAGTTGTATTTTAAGTATCAAGTGTGACCAAAAAATAGCTCATAAAAATTTTAGAAATTTTGCATAGTACCATAAAATTTCCTCAAAATTGTGGAGAATAAACAAAAAAAATATTACTGAACAAAAATGTATTACATACAATTTTCTGCTTTAAAAAAAAGAAAAGACAAAAACAAACAAAAAAATTGTATTTTAAGTATCAAGTGTGACCCAAAAATAGCTCATAAAATTTTTTGAAATTTTGCATAGTATCATAAAATCTCCTAAACATCGTTGAGAATGAACAAAAAATATTACTGAACAAAAATGTATTACATAAAAATTTCTAGTTTAAAAAAAAAAAAAAAAGAAAAGACAACAAAAAAAGTTGTATTTTAAGTATCAAGTGTGACCCAAAAATAGCTCATAAAAATTTTAGAAATTTTGCATAGTATCATAAAATCTCCTCAAAATTGTGGAGAATAAAAAAAAATGTTATTGAACAAAAATGTATTACATTAAATTTTCTGGTTTAAAAAAAAAAAAAAAAAAAAAAAAAAAAAAAAAAAAAAGTATTAAGAATTAACCCTAGCACAGACCCCTGCTAGAGCCTGCTGAACTAGTCATGGTATACAGGACTAAAACATTAAAAACAATCAGTGAGGATTTAAATCATTCAAACACAGCACCAGCACCTTTCAAGAATGAGAGTATAACAGAACTGGTGACTCTGAGATGGTTGTTTGCGAAAAACCAGTAGTTCAGCAGTTTCTATATGCTGTCACACGACTGGCTGATTAGACAGTTGCATTAATGAGCAGCTGAACAGCTGTACCCAATAAAGTGTCCAGTGAGTGTACATGTATATGTTACAAAGAACATTTAAATACCCCATTAAATACCTCAGTATGTTAAGTTGACAGTTTGGACTCCTCAGTTCAGCACACAGCCGTTTCACTCCTGAATCCTGCAGGTCATTGTTACTCAGGTCCAGCTCACTCAGAGAAGAGTTTGATGATTGTAAAAGTGAAGCCATAGTTTCACAGTGCTGATCAGTGAGATTACAGATTGCCAATCTAAACAGGGTAATGAGAAATAATTAATTACATACACGATGTTGACGTATCTGTTTTAGGTTTTGTTATTGTTAATGTTTTCATGTCTTTAGGTATGTTTGAGTTCATGTGGTGCTGCACAGACCGATCAGCGAGAGTTGCCGATTGCAGTCGGGGGCAGAACTGAAAGCGGAGACGTGAAGTCGGACACTTTCTGCTCCTAATAGTGACGTTTTGCACTGTGTTTGTATACTTTATCACAGATGAAGTGAATTAAATGCAATACTTGTCAAATACACCGATGTGTGTGTTTCATAATCAGGTGCTCATGCTTATATGATGTTTTAGTTCTATTTGTTTGGTATTTGGTTTTCTGTTTATCAATAAACTGCATATGAGTTCTCATCTTAACTCAGTTACAGTAGATCAAACACTACAGATAAACGTGACCATAAACAGACTTTACAACTGTAGAGACATCAGCTGATGTTTGAGAAAATTATATACATTGTTTCATATATGTAGAAGATATATGTAGACAATGGGCCTCATTTATCATTCTAACATAGAAATGAGCACAGATCCGAGCGCACAAATCAACTTACGACAGAGTTCACATCTGATTTATGAAACATTTGTATGCTGCCAGTCATATGTGTATCACACCCCTAAAAACACCCCGTTTTAGAAGCCTTGCCCCAAGAGTTTACAACACAGAAAAACATAACCAGGTCAAAATGAGGAAGTAATTTCATGAAAGAGCATTTTTTCTTACTCTAATACACCCGTTAACCTTGTAATTGCAAACAATTACATTAATTTATATACGTTAAATACCAGTAAATATAATGAAACATTTACAAACATTAAACACTATATAGCCTGTTTAGTTCCCCTCACTCCACAACAAATTCTTTAAATTTAATGGTATTACAGAACAAAAATGAAAAATGAGTAGTGTCACGGGGTGAAGAATCACTCGACAAGGGTGGCTTCGTGAAACAATGCCCCGGAGGGTGGATTTATTTACAGTGCAAGAAATGAACAGAAAAAGGTGAGCCGGTGCAGGGTGGCTGATGCTCCAAGTGCTGCGTGTTCAACTCCGAGCGAAAGTGGATGTCCATTCGTGCTCCAAAACCAAAGGTGGGCTGATCGATCACTCGCTGCTTTCTAGGAAGAACAAGAGAATAGGAGTTAGTCCAGAGATGCATTCGGCTCGAGACCAGAGTCTTCTGTGTGCTCCAGCACGCGCTGCTTAAACAGGCTGTGGTTGATTAGAATCAGATGTGACCGATCAGCCTGTGGAGAGTGCGTGCAGGTGCCTTTGGTTGGTTGCCAGGGCGACGCTGATTCCTTTGTGGAAGCTCGTCACACTCCCCCCCCGCCTAAGCGTCGTCCTGGTCCTGTGGAGAAAGGGAGACAGTAGGGGTGAAGTAAGGGGAGGGGAGGGTGGGAAATGACCCCTGACAGACCTGCATAAGCTGTCCATAATCGTGAGAGGCCATCGGCGTTCGCGTTGGCAGCCCCGGCTCGGTGTCGTGCTTCAAAGTGGAAGTCTTGGAGTGCTAGGAACCAGCGAGTCACCCTGGCGTTGGTATCTTTGGCGCGGGCCATCCACTGAAGAGGTGCGTGGTCAGTGACCAGGGTGAACTTGCGGCCTAGGAGATAGTACCTGAGCTCCAAGACTGCCCACTTGATGGCCAGGGCCTCCTTCTCCACGGCGGCGTACTTCCTCTCGGCCGTGGACAGCTTTCTGCTAATGTAAATGATCGGATGCTCCTCACCTTCCTGGATTTGGGACAGGACGGCTCCCAGCCCTGTGTCGGATGCATCCGTCTGCAGCAGGAAGGGGCAGCTAAAGTCGGGGGCACGGAGGACGGGAGAGGACGTAAGGGCCGTCTTGATCCGGGCAAAAGCCTCCTCCGTGGATGGGTTCCAGCATACTTTCTCCGGCTGCCCCTTCCTGGTCAGGTCTGTCAGGGGGGCGGCTAAAGAGGAGAAGTTGGGGATAAAGCATCGGTAATAACCTGCCAACCCCAAAAAAGCTCATACCTGGGTCTTGGTTGCTGGTCTCGGGGCGGAGTGGATGGCCTCTACCTTCTTCTCCTGCGGCCGGATGAGACCACGGCCCACTTGGAATCCCAGGTACTTGGCTTCCGAGAGGGCAAGATGGCATTTGCGGGGGTTGGCGGTGAGTCCAGCCCACCGGAGCTCCGAGAGCACCCTCCGTAGCCGATCCAGATGTTCGTCCCATGCCTCGGAGTGGACCACTACATCATCTATGTAGGCGGCTGCATACGCCTGTTGGGGCCGCAAGATGATGTCCATCATTCGTTGAAAAGTGGCTGGGGCCCCGTGTGAGCCGAAGGGAAGGGTCCGGTACTGCCAATGGCCACTGGGGGTTGAAAAGGCAGTTTTTGGTTTGGCCGACGAGGTTAAAGGTACCTGCCAGTAGCCTTTGGTGAGGTCGAGAGTGCTGATATACCGGGCCCTTCCCAGGCGGTCCAGCAATTCGTCGACCCGAGGCATGGGGTACCCGTCGAACTCGGAGACTTTGTTCAGGCGGCGGAAGTCATTGCAAAAACGGAGGGTGCCATCCGGCTTTGGGACCATTACTATAGGGCTAGACCATGGACTCCGAGATGGTTCCAATCCCCCCAACTTCAGCATTTGTTGGATTTCTTCCTCAATAGCCTGCCGACGAGCTTCCGGGATTCGGTAGGGCCATTGCCTGACGATGACTCCGGTGGGTGTTTTGATATCGTGGTGCACCACATTGGTCTGCCCGGGCTGAGAGGAGAACACATCCTGGAACTGACTGACCAGGTGCTGCAGCTCCGCCTTCTGGGCAGCCGCGAGATAGGGGTTGACATCAACAACCACGGGTTCGGTGAGACTCAATGCAGCTACTTGGTCCCGGGTCCCTACCCATTTCTTCAACAGGTTGATGTGGTACAACTGCTCCGCCTGCCAACGACCAGGTTGTCTTAACCGATACGTGACTGGCCCGATCTTCTCTACCACTGTGTAGGGTCCTTGCCAGGCAGCGAGGAATTTGCAGGCGGAGCTGGGGACCAGGACCATGACGCGATCTCCCGGCTGGAATTCCCGTGGTTGGGCTGCCCGGTTGTAGTGGCGTTGCTGCGCTTGCTGTGCCTTGCTCAGGTGCTTCCGGACTAATGGCATCACTCGATCGATGCGCTCCCTCATCTGATGAACGTGTTCAATGAAGGTACGATGAGGGGCCGGCTGCTGCTCCCAAGCTTCTCTGGCGACATCTAGGAGGCCGTGAGGTTGCCGGCCGAAGAGAAGCTCAAAGGGGGTGAAGCCAGTTGAGGCCTGGGGAACTTCACGGATCCCGAAGAGCACGTAGGGCAGAAGGAGATCCCAATCCCGTTTATCCTCCGCTGTAACACGTCTTAACATTTGCTTAAGGGTCTGATTAAACCTTTCCACCAATCCGTCCGTCTGTGGGTGGTAAACTGTGGTCCTCAATTGTTTCACCCGCAGCAACCGGCAGAGATCCGCCATCAGCCGGGACATAAAGGGAGTTCCCTGGTCAGTCAGGATTTCCGAGGGGAGGCCGACTAGGCTGGCCAGCAGAAACAGCTCCTGGGCGATGGACTTGGCGGTAGCTTTCCTCAGGGGGACTGCCTCTGGGTACCGGGTGGCGTAGTCGACGATGACCAGGATGTGTTCATGGCCGCCTCCGTCTTCGACGATCCACCCTGGGGCTGACCGGCTGTGTAGCGGCGGTGAGCAGCTGGTCGAATCTGGGCCAGTCCCTTCCCAGGAGTACGGCCACCGGCAGATTTTTCATTAGGCCAGCCTCCACCGGCCAGGTACCTTGGGGTGTTGAGATGGTGACTGTACGGGCCGGCACTTGGCGAGTGTCAAGTGCCTGACAAGGGTGGCTTCGTGAAACAATGCCCCGGAGGGTGGATTTATTTACAGTGCAAGAAATGAACAGAAAAAGGTGAGCCAAGTGCTGCATGTTCAACTCCGACCGAAAGTGGATGTCCGTTCATGCTCCAAAACCAAAGGTGGGCTGATCGGTCACTCGCTGCTTTCTAGGAAGAACAAGAGAATAGGAGTTAGTCCAGAGATGCATTCGGCTCGAGACCAGAGTCTGTCTGTGTGCTCCAGCACGCGCTGCTTAAACAGGCTGTGGTTGATTAGAATCAGCTGTGACCGATCAGCCTGTGGAGAGTGCGTGCAGGTGCCTTTGGTTGGTTGCCAGGGCGACGCTGATTCCTTTGTGGAAGCTCGTCACAGTAGCTATAAAATTATATATTAAACTATACAATAAAATATTAATAAATACAAACGTAAAGTTACATAGAGCGAAACTGAAATGGTATTGGACTCATTAGCCTCTCATTCGAAAAGAATCCAAATGTTTCCAGTTTTGCCATGTAACATTTGGTTGCTAAACTATTATTCATTATGTAAACAAGGCTTTGTACTTCACGTCTGTTCCAATATCCATGTAAAAAAACACCCTTCCTATGCGCAAAAAAAAAAAAAAAAAAATGTTTGTTTGGCTAACTGAATTTTAGTTTAATTAATGGCTAAAATGTCAAGTTAGCAACACTGTTATTTTGTGTGTGTGTGTGTGTGTGCGTGAGCCACACTGTTGAATTTAATAAAATAAAGATATAAAGAAAACAAATAAAATGCATAAACAGTGTCACATAAACAAAAGTAGCCTATACTACTTTTAACGACATCTTGTGTAGTAAATGACAAAGGACCATTGATTAATGGCCACATTCTCATTGTTTTCATCCTTTTTTTATTTAAGTATTTCAGTGGCTCTTGATCATTCTCAGTCAACACGTGAGATCATGCGATGTTCACAGTGACATCACATCATTCTCATTGTGAATTCAAAATGTTGTGCAGGTTGAGAGGAGGCACTGCAAATATCGGTCACCAGGGGGCATTCTACTTCCTGTTTCTCAACACTATCACAGTGGTGTCACATGATGAGCTCACAGTATGAGTGCACACCCAGATAACAAATTTATGTTATAAGAACCTTCTCTAAACATACACAGCAAAATCCCCAGTGTTAATTTAACACTCTGAGTGTGGAGACATATAAACACTGAAGCAGTGTTAAAGTTAACACTGAAGCAGTGTTGAAGGTAATGATATAATTAGGTGGTTAACGAAGTGATGATTGATCATTATTGAAGACACCTGATGTTAACAAGCAGAATCACCAAAGGAGAAAACCAACATTTTTAAGCAACCATTATAGTGGTCAATGTTTGCATTAGTTGGGCTCTTGACCCTTAAATCTTTAACACTAGATTTTGTTTGGCTGCTGTATTTGAGTTGAAACAGCCAGACAAGCCAAAAGCTCAAGTCACCAGCTGATTATGTTTTAACATATTCATTGTTTGACATAAATCCCCTAGAGTATAACCTCTAAGCTAGTTTTTTTTTTTTTTTTTTTTTTTTTGCTTATTGTAATTGCCTTGACAATCCACAGAAGATCCAGCACTTCCTATACATCTTGGAAAGTTTTTTTTTTTTACAACCTGTTCAAAAAAAAAAAAAAAGTATTTCACCTAGGCACACATAGACATCAAGAACCAGCCCATGAATCTCAACAATGGTGACAAACGGCACATTCAGATAAACAGATCAACTCTAAACTCTCATAATTTATTCATGCCGCAATGCATGATGGGAGTCATGGATGAGTTCTGATTGGCTACAACACGCTTTTTGATGGTCACCGTTGTTGTGATTCTCACACTGATTCTTCATGTCTGTGTGTCTAAATTCACACATTGAGGACGCTGTGAGGTTACACTTTTAGCTCACTGTTACGTCCCATTGTGACCACATGGTGAGATCAGTGTGAGATCAAATTGTTGACTGGGTTAACATTTATGAATCAGAATAACCAATTAAAGGCAGAACAAAAATTCAACTCTAAACATACAAAACATGAAAGAATCTGCTACATAGTCACATTATCACTAAAATATGAATCCATGTATAAGTCAAACCTCAGTATGTTGAGTTGACAGTTTGGACTCTTCAGTCCAGCAAACAGTAACTTCACTGCTGAATCCTGCAGGTCATTGTTACTCAGGTCCAGCTCTCTCAGCGGGGAGTTTGATGATTGTAAAGCTGAAGCCACAATTTCACAGTGCTGAATTGTAAGATTAGAGCCTGCCAATCTGAAAAAGAGGGACTTTGGTTTAAAAGCATGTTCATAAGATAGTGTCCCCAAACGACTACAAGCCTATAAACAGTATATATGTCAAAAAGACTTCAAAGTAAACAATATTTACCTCTAAATTATACACCATTTATTTCTAAAAATAGAGAATAGTGCTATCGCTTGTAATACAAGCCAACCAGAAAGCATAAATAAAATATAGTGCTTGAAAAAGAAATAAAAACCTCAAACAAATCTATGACATTCAACAAAATTACACTCAATGTTTATTGCATGTTATTGTTGTACTGATATAATGGATCTGTACTGTGACATGTTTGTCAGTTCACTTCAATTACAAGTCTGAGTGACTTTATTTCTTTCCTGAACCTTAAACTGTATAACAGAAAAGAATAAACTGCTATTACACTTGACATTCTGTCCTGCTCATGCCCCTGTATATTCACTCTCTGGACTTTACAGCAATTAAACATCCTTAACGACTTAAAAGTTGTTGCCATCATTTATTAAACTTTCCCAAATATATGAGTAAATTTGGAGTACTAATATATTTATTCTGTGTACAGGAATGTTGTGGGATCTTTGGACTTCATTCTCGGGTTTGGCAGCAACGCATTGCCTAAATGCAAAACAGACTTAATGATCATATGCCTAAAAAAGATCTTTCATATAGGGGCGGTTTCCCGGACAGAGATCAAGCCTAGTCCTAGACTAAAATGGCCCTTTAAACCAGATTTACAGAAATCTGCTTTCTCTGTCATGGTTTTAAATAGTCTTAGACTTAGTCTAGTCCAGAATTTAATAGGCTGATTTCCTGGAGGAAGACTAGAGCTACTTCAGGACTAAAATGAGGCTTAAATTAAACCTACCAGGAGGCAGGTTTAACTTCAGATTAACATTGTGTTTTCAGTCTTTATATATCAAAATTATTGGTACTCTTGGTGGACATGAACAAAGAAGTGTGTGAAAATAAATCTGCAATGTTAATCATTTTGATCTTTTATTTAAAAAAAAAAAAAATGGAAGTAAATGGAAATCATTCTGAAAGGTTTTTATTTATTTATATCTCTAACTGACCACAATTAATGGCACCTTTTTATTCAATACTTTTTGCAACCTCCTTTAGCTAATTTAACAGCTATGAGTCTATCCTATAATGCTTGATGATTTTAGAGAACAAGAGATCAGAATCCATTCCTTCATCCAGATTCGCTCCAGACCCTTTTGATTCCCAGCTCCATGATAAACTCTTTCCTCTTTAGTTTTCCAGAGGGTTTAGGTCAGGCAACTGGGACAGCAATGGTAGAACCTGTATTTTGTGCTCAGTGACCCATTTTTGTGTTGATTTTGATGGTCCTTTTGGATCATTGTTCTTTTGGAAGATACAACCATGGCCCATTATAAGCCTTCTGACCTCAAGACTATTTTCTGTAATTCTGCAACTGTGATACTTGGAGAGTCTTTGGCCACTCAAACTATCTTCCTCACATTGCATTAAGACAGTATAGACAGTCAATATACTGTAAGAAGATTTGTAACATTTCCTGTTGACTGGAACACCTTGATTAAACTTAAACTTGTCCTAATGGTGGAAATGGAATATTCAATGCTTTAGCTCTTCTTTGCCCTATTTATTTATTTGTTTGTTTGTTTGACTATTTTGTGCCAATTTCTTGACTTGATTTTTTTTTTTTTTTTTTTTTTTTTTTTGTAAAGCCCAACCATCTGTTGCTGCACATCAGAACTATATTCTTTGTTTTTTTTTTTTTTCTCATTGTGATGGATGATAAAGAGAATTGGTCTTTTTGTTCCCTCATATTTATATTAGTGTGAAAAAGGAAGTCATGGCTGAATAATTTCATGTTCCTATAGTCACCCTGGTGTTCTAAAAAATGCAGGGGAGACCAGGGAGTGTTGTAACACAGGGTTAGTTGTAACTCTGTCAGTTTAACAAATCAGAAAGGAGCTGTGGTGATGTCATCAATATCATACACGGCATTCACATTTTTAATGTTACAGGAGAAGTGACGTGAATGTGAGCAACATTGTAGATTTTATGACCAAAACAATGATTTTCAGGACAGAAAGTAATTTTTTTTATTAAGATTATTTTATGCCCAGCAATCATTGTGTTGTAGATACAATTATTTGACTTACATAAAGTAGCTGTTTCTCTAGTTTAATTTGATACTTTGCATTCATGCTAACTTAAAACTCACATGCTAAAACAGTTTGCTATGTTATGGCTGTTTGGGGTGGGGATAGTTTTAACAGTTTATTAAAAATGTTAAAACGAAATCCTTATGATGATTCCAATGAGTCCAATTATTCAATCACATCCTCTATTGAGGATCATGTGAGGTTTTTGTTGCACATCAAGGGATTTATGTAAAATGTGTTTCCATCATAGTTTATGCGCATCTTCCTATTGGATAAAAACACTATCCGCCTCAAATGAGCACATACTTTTTGTGTGTGTGTGTGTGTGTGTGCACGTGTGCACGTTTAGAAATTATGCGCATCTTGATATTTCCATCCAGCATTTTTTATGTGATATTCCAAAATTCACATAAAAGTAGGTAGATGGCAACACAGCTAGTGACTGAATACAGTACACACACACACACACACACGTTTGTTTTTGTGAATTGTGCAGACTTTCCATAGACTTCTATAGTTTTATACTGACTAACCGATATTGTCTATCCCCTAACCCAACCCTAACCCTAAACTTAGCCCTCACAGAAAACATGTTTACATCGTTACACTTTCAGATAAACATCATTTACACACACACACACACACACACTCACACAGAAATTGTTGTTGTGCTAAATTTAAAGTCCTAAAATGAATAAAGTATACTGTATTTGTCACTTTAAATGGTTCACTTTATTAACTGATTATTCTTTGTTCTTGAATCAAGTTTTTGCATAAATTGGAAGTGTGGGTCTTATTTCAGCAAATTACTTCACACAGTCACATCTATCCCCAGCCTGTGTTACAACTCACACCAGTAGTGGGGTAGGTTGTAACAACGGAACTCTTTTCGAAAATCTGTGATTATGCAGTACACGTCCAAGTTAATTTATTTGTAGTAGACAAATGTGGCTACCGTATATCAAAGTTTGAGAGATCTAGCACAAACAACTGTTGAGTTACTGATGCTCAAACAAAAACTGTTACTTTCATCCCTGTTCTCCCCTATACTGTATATGAATAGGAATATACAGTGCCCTCCACTAATATTGGCACCCTTGGTAAATATGAGCAAAGGCGGCTGTGAAAATGAATCTGCATTGTTAATTCTTTTGATCTTTCATTCAAAAAATGCACCACATTCTAACCTTTCACTGAAGTAAAACAATTGGAATTTGGGGAGATAATCTCATGATAAAATAATGTTTTTCGCTAATGCATGTTGGCCACAATTATTGGCACCCTTAGAAATTCTCATGAGCAAAATATCTCTGAAGTATATTCCCATTCATATTTACATTTTAGCACACCTTTTCCTTAATCCACAAGGAGTAAAACCAAAGAACATAGTTCTGATGTGCAGGACAAGATTGTTGAGCTTCACAAAACAGAAAATGGCTGTAAGAAAAGAGTTAAAGCATTGAAAATCCATCATCTCCATTTCCACCATCAGGAAAATAATTAAGAAGTTCCGATCAACTAAAGATGATACAAATCTGCCTAGAAGAGGATGTGTGTCTATATCGTCATAATGGATAGTGAGGAGGAGACTTTGAGTGGCCAAGGACTCTCAAAGGATCACAGCTGGAGAATTGCAGAGATCAACTGAGTCTTGGGCTCAGAGAGCCTAAAAAATATATCAAACAGCCCCTGCATCACTACATGCTGCTTAAGAAAAATCCTCCTTGCTCATCCAAAAACAAACTCCAGCATATTCACTTGTCAGACACGACTGGAACTTGAAATGGCACTGGCTTCTGTGGTCAGATGAAACTAAGAAACAAGATTTTTGGCAGCAAACCCACCAGATGGGTTTGGCGCAAACTGGGATAAAAAGTACCCCATGTCCATGGCTAAATATACTGCTGGATCGTTAATGTGTGGGCCTGTTTTTCTGCCGGAGGTCGTGGATATCTTGTTCAGATGCATGGCATCGTGGATTCTATCAAATACCAACAGATAACAAATCTAAACCTGACTGCCTCTATTATAAATCTTATAATGGGTCATGGTTGGATCTTCCATCAGGACAATAATCCAAAACAAACATCAAAATCAACACAAAAAAGGGTCACTAAGCACAAAATGAAGCTTCTGCCATGGCTATCCCAGTCCTCTAACCTGACCCCAATAGAAAATGAGTGGGGTGAACTGAAGAGAAGAAGCACCAGCATGGAGCTGTGAATCTGAAGGATCTGGAGAGATTCTGTATGAGGGTACACTCAAAAAAATATTTCAGCCCTTAACGTAATTCAAATACGTACATCTTTTCCATGCATTTAGATTACATAGTTTTAATTTAAACAAATCAAGTAAACTTAATGTGATTCAAATGCATCAGTCTTACGTAAGTGAAACAGGTAAAGTTGACGTAATATTTCCCAGTGTTAAACAAACCCTGCTCAGTGTTCATGTGTTTCAACACTACAGAGTGTTCAAGTAGCATTGACACAGTGTTGGAGTTAAGGAGATCATTATGTCATGACTGACCAGTAATGATGAACACCTGCTGTTTACAAGCAGAATCACAGAAGGAAAGAGAAACTCAAGAATCAGACACAGCCAAAGATAAAATGAACTTAAATAAATGAAGACATTAAATCTCTGATTAAACAACTCAACAAACATTACAGTTTGATTTGATTTCTGTCATATATCTACAAATATTATTGAGAACATCTAAACAGAGGTTTAGATGTTTTATTTATTGATTTTTTTTTTTAAGTTTCAGTTGACCTCACCATCATGGCGATCAGGGTTTACTTTAGTTGGACTCTTGACTTTTTTTTTTTTTTTTTGGCTGCTGTAATTGTGTGTATAAAGCACATCTATTACAGCAAAATAAAAAAAAAAAAAAAAAAAAAAAAAAAAAAGTCTGATTTGGTGTTTTTGGTAATTTTTTTTTGGTTGTGAAATCATTATCATCCAGTGGCCTGATGCACTGATCTCATGCGGTTAGTCTATTATTTTCATTATGTTTACAACAGGTGTATGAACTATTATGGATTATCTATTATAGTTTATTTTATACATTAAATTTCTACGGTACCCTTTTGACACACACAGACATCAAGAATCAGCATTTGAATCTCAACAATGGTGACATTCAACAGTTGCATGCTGGGTAACAGCAGATTATAAAACTCACCCATGACTCCCAGCATGCAGCTGTTGAATGTCACCATTGTTGAGATTAATATGCTGATTCTTGATGTCTGTGTGTGTTTAAGTAACACTGGAGATCTTGAAGTAATAATAGTAACAGTTCATGCGACTACTGTAGATATCATGAAACCAAAAGGTAAACCACAGAACAATATCAGCAAATCATGCCACTGGATGATGATTTGTTAAATGTTCTTGGTTAATTGTTATTGAAGGTGTACATCAATAATAATTAACTAAAAACATTTAATAAAACTCTTTTTGTTGTTTGTTTGTTGCTATAACAAATGTGCTTTACAAACACAAATACAGCAACCAAAGAAAAAAAAAAACTAAACTAAGAAAGTCAAGGGTCCAGAGCCCAACTAAAGTAAACCTTGTTCACCATGATGGTGAGGTCAAATGAAAAGTTTTTTTAATAAAACATCTAAACCTCTGTTTAATTGTTCTCAAATAATATTAGTGGATATATTACAGAAATCAAGTCAATCTGTAATGGTGTTTGTGAAGTTGTTTAATCAGAGATTTGATGTCTTTATTTATTTAAGTTCATTTTATCTTTGGCTGTGGCTGATTCTTGTGTTTCTCTTTCCTTCTGTGATTCTGCTTGTAAACAGCAGGTGTTCATCATTATTGGTCAATCGTGACATAATGATCTCCTTAACTCCAACACTGTGTCAATGCTACTTGAACACTCTGTAGTGTGGAAACACATGAACACTGAGCAGGGTTTGTTTAACACTGGGAAATATTACGTCAACTTTACCTGTTTCATTTACGTAAGACTGATGCATTTGAATCACATTAAGTTTACTTGATTTGTTTAAATTAAAACTATGTAATCTAAATGCATGGAAAAGATGTACGTAATTGAATTACGTTAAGGGCTGAAATATTTTTTTGAGTGTATGGTCTCTGATCTCTTGTCAGGTGTTCTCCAAACACTTTTTTTTTCACATTTATTTCATAATGAGATTTTTCCCCACTTTCAATTGTTTTACTTCAGTGAAAGGTTAGAATTTTGTGATTTTTTTTGAATGAACCCAGCCAACACATCCATGTGGGGCCCATAAGGGTTGCAACTGGGCCGATATCTGGGGCCCACACGGGCTAACCAACTGGGAACCAGCTAATTTTGTCCTCAGTTTCCATGGTGGCCCTCCATGGGTTAGCCCAGATGGGCACCATATACACAGCAAAACACCTGATGTTAATAAGCAGAATCACCAAAGGAGAAAACCAAAATTTTTAAACAACCATTATAGTGGTCAGTGTTTGCATTAGTTGGGCTCTTGACCCTTAAATCTTTAATACTAGATTTTGTTTGGCTGCTTTATTTGAGTTGAAACAGCCAGACAAGCCAAGAGCTCAAGTCACCAGGTGATTTATGTTTTAACATATTCATTGTTTGACGTAAATCACCTAAAGTCTAATCTCTAAGTTAGTTTTTTTTTTTTTTGCTTATTGTAATAGCCTTGACAATCCACAGAAGATCTACCACTTCCTATACATTTTGGAAAGATTTTTTTTTTACAACCGGTTTTAAAAAGAAATATTTCACCTAGGCACACATAGACATCAAAAACCAGCCCATGAATCTCAACAATGGTGACAAACGGCATATTCAGATAAACAGATCAACTCTGAACTCTCATAATTTATTCATGCCGCAATGCATGATGGGAGTCATGGATGAGTTCTGATTGGCTACAACACGCTTTTTGATGGTCACCGTTGTTGTGATTCTCACACTGATTCTTCATGTCTGTGTGTCTAAATTAAGATAAACTTTTTTTCATCATCTGTCTGATTATGGCAAAACTGATTGATCTGTTGTTCACAGTTATTTTTTTTAATCTGTAAGGAAATTCTATGTTAAATACTCAAGTCACTATATGATGATTAAGTCAAGCACAGTCAATGCCATCTTATTGACTTTTGCTCTTTGCTTGTCTGGCTGTTATAACTCAGTAATTGCAGCCAAACAAGACCTAATATTGAGATTTAAGGGTCAAGAGCCCAACTAATGCAAACACTGACCACTATAATGGTTGTTTAAAAATTTTGGTTTTCTCCTTTGGTGATTCTGCTTATTAACATCAGGTGTTTTGCTGTGTATATGGTGCCCATCTGGGCTAACCCATGGAGGGCCACCATGGAAACTGAGGACAAAATTAGCTGGTTCCCAGTTGGTTAGCCCGTGTGGGCCCCAGATATCGGCCCAGTTGCAACCCTTATGGGCCCCACATGGATGTGTTGGCTGGGAAAGATCAAAAGAATAAACAATGCACTTTTATTTTTACAGCTGCCTTAGCTCATATTTACCAAGGGTGCCAATATTAGTGGAGGGCACTGTAGATTTGCAGAAATTTCACTCATAACAATATACAGGAATACAAATAATTGTGGCCAATGTGTATTAGAGAAAATATATGTATTTTCATAATGTGTTTTTCTCAAAAAGTTTTTTTGTTAAAGATCAGAAGGATAAACAATACAGATTTATTTTCCTAATCCTTGTTAATAATATTTTTAGGGTGCCAATATAATTCTGACCATGATACCCAGTCCCAACCCGTTTTCTCTCTCTCTCTCTAAAACAGCTGCTTTATGAATGATAATAATAATAATAATAACAATAATAATGTTGCAAAACTGACAACAACAGCTGATTACATTAATTTATGCAAGAATTCATTACAAAGAGATTCCTAGACATTCCTTTTTTTAATTATTTGACACCTGATGTCTGCAGTTTACTTTGCTTGCTTAAAAAAAAAGTATTCTGTTGTTCAGCATTTTTATTTGTTTTATTATTATTATTATTATTACTATTATTATTATTATTATTATTATTATTGCAGTCTTTTTTCTAGTCTAGTCTAGTCTAATCTAGTTTATTTTAGTTCCGGACTCCATAGTCCAGTGGGGTGTTTCATAAAACAAGTTTGGTAACACTTTAGATTACAGCCCGCAAAAAAATTGAAGGTATAAGGGAACAATACGCAACGTTTGGGGAATAAGGAGGTAATAACCTGCTACATTTTAAAGCAATACTGTAATTATTCTATAACTAAAGTGCACCTATTCTGAAATTACAAGGTATGTATGACACACAGACCGAAATTTTCATAACTTACAGTTGAACGTACGTGTAGGTAAACAGAAACAATGTGCAATGTTTGGGGGATAAGGAGGTAAGGACTTGGAAAATTAAAAGTATTTATACTGTTAATATTTCATAAGTAGGGTGTAACTATTCTAAAATTACGTGTTATGCATGACCCACTATCCCAGCCAACACATCCATGTGGGGCCCATAAGGGTTGCAACTGGGCCGATATCTGGGGCCCACACGGGCTAACCAACTGGGAACCAGCTAATTTTGTCCTCAGTTTCCATGGTGGCCCTCCATGGGTTAGCCCAGATGGGCACCATATACACAGCAAAACACCTGATGTTAATAAGCAGAATCACCAAAGGAGAAAACCAAAATTTTTAAACAACCATTATAGTGGTCAGTGTTTGCATTAGTTGGGCTCTTGACCCTTAAATCTCAATATTAGGTCTTGTTTGGCTGCAATTACTGAGTTATAACAGCCAGACAAGCAAAGAGCAAAAGTCAATAAGATGGCATTGACTGTGCTTGCCTAGGTGAAATATTTTCTTTTAAAACCGGTTGTAAAAAAAAAAATCTTTCCAAAATGTATAGGAAGTGGTAGATCTTCTGTGGATTGTCAAGGCTATTACAATAAGCAAAAAAAAAAAAAAACTTACTTAGAGATTAGACTTTAGGTGATTTACATCAAACAATGAATATGTTAAAACATAAATCACCTGGTGACTTGAGCTCTTGGCTTGTCTGGCTGTTTCAACTCAAATACAGCAGCCAAACAAAATCTAGTATTAAAGATTTAAGGGTCAAGAGCCCAACTAATGCAAACACTGACCACTATAATGGTTGTTTAAAAATTTTGGTTTTCTCCTTTGGTGATTCTGCTTATTAACATCAGGTGTTTTGCTGTGTATATGGTGCCCATCTGGGCTAACCCATGGAGGGCCACCATGGAAACTGAGGACAAAATTAGCTGGTTCCCAGTTGGTTAGCCCGTGTGGGCCCCAGATATCGGCCCAGTTGCAACCCTTATGGGCCCCACATGGATGTGTTGGCTGGGATGTTAGGAAACAACAGTATGATCTTGAACAAGTTGCCTTATTACACAAAAAATATGATGCAGCATATTATTACTTTACGTACTGGGTACTTATTATATTATTACAACATACATCTTACATGACATTAATACAGATAGCTAAAAGTATGGGAAAATGAGATGCACATCTTCATTCCGTGATGTTGGAAAGGTCAAGCGTGACGTAGGCGGACGTGCACTCAGTGTTTACAAAGCCAACATGCAAAAAAACTCAAATGCCCTTTAACAACAAGGTAAAGCAACGACGTTGGACGATTTAAAGTTAGAGGAGAAAATGTGATGGAGTTTTTAACCAAACTACAAAAACTAATCGTACATGACCTTTCCAACAGGATTACGTAATGTGTGGACAAGCGCATGCGCATCGCAGAACTAGAGGAAGCTGAGCATTTGTGGTTAAAAAGTGGTTAAAAGGTGTATAAACATTTTTTTTTTTTTAAAGAAAGTGATCGATCGTTTTGTTAGATAAGACCCATATTCCTTGGCTGGGATCGTTTAAAGCCCTTTGAAGCTTCATTAAAACTGCATTTTTAACCTTCAATCTGCGGACCACCACTGAAGTCCACTATATGGAGATGAATCTTAAAATGTTTTCCTTAAACAACTTAATTTCTTTGCGACTGATGAAAGAAAGACATGAACACCTTGAATGAAGACGGGGTGAGTTTAAATTCAGGTACGCCTAACTCTGTAAAAATGCAAAATGTGCAACAGGGCTGAAGAGGTATTTACCACATTTTTTGCAGAACAACCATGGCTGTTTTGTGGCACCCATCGTTTAACTATAGTAACATTTTTTATTTTTTTTTTTAACTACGGTATAAACATGTTTAATTTTCATAAGGTATAGGGTATACCCTATAATGTGATTCAAATAGGGGTTAAGGTAAGATTGAGCCAATCTGGGGTGCATTTCCCAAAAGCATCGTTAGCCAACTATGGTCGCAAATTCCGTCGTTACCAACATAGTTCAACGATTCTGTGTTTCCCGAAACCATAGTTCAAACGAACATTCGCAAACAGCGTCACAAATTTATGTGGTTGGAACTACAGCTCTTGACCTGTGGTTAGAAGTTCTTTGTTAGTAAGATATATAGGTTCGATAAATTATGCTCTTGGGTGCAGTAAGAAAGCTAACATGCAGTGTAATCTATATCTTCCATTCTATCTAAATATAAATGCATTTTAATCTATGTATTTTTGCTCGTCCTCTGTAAGCGCCGTTTTTTGAATAGTCCGCATGGGAACCGCGTAGTATGACGTAAGAGGGAACCTGCGATGAATCAAACATCAAATGAAGCAAAATGACAGGGAACAAAAAATATTAAATTAGTCATCAGATGCCATGTTCAATATAGCTGCATTTTAGAGATTTCTAATAAGTTAAATAGCATAAGTTATTACTCGGTGACGTCATTGACAACGGCCCTTCGTTGTTAAACTAATGTGGTTGTGACTAGCTAGTTAGTTTCCACAACAATGCTTCGTACTATGGCGGTTAATGAGTGAGTTACGTTGTTGTATGGGAAACGCACCTCAGAGTGGAGATGAGTGACACCTACTGACACAGAATCCTCACAGAAGTCTTTATTTTTATGTTTGGTTAAATATAAGCTTTGTGCAACACTTCGTTACATTATGCAAAATGTATTAACTTTTTTTTTTGTCTTTTTCTCTGATTGTGATCACAGCTGAAAATTGCATCAGAGGGGGACGACTTTTCTGCTCCCTCATATATTGCAGGGACAACTTTGCAAGTATATGCAAAAGATCTCCAGAATTTGTTGACTCCTGCCCACAGCTGAAAGGAATAATTGACAGCATGCATATTAAACATAAATTTAGAACATAATTTGTTGTTTGTTTGTTTGTTTTTACTGTTTGTACTGGTTGTTTTTTTCTGCATTCTGTTCTTAGAAAAGTTCTGTTAAAATTTTGTTAAATAATAAAAATATATTTTTTGTTAACTTAAGGTCTTTGAACCATTGCATTTGACTGTGCAATACAGTTCATTGTTAATAACTTTCATTGTTTTTAACATTGTTAAAAACATATCTATTGCAGCATAACTAAAATTGTTTACTGTTACACTTACACAGTAACTACAGGTAACAAGAGGGTAACAAGAGATCACTTTAAATTACAACCCGCTGATGTTACACTTACACAGCAACTACATATAACAAGAGTGTATGTTTGCACAGTAGTTGTGTATTATGATGTTATATTTGTTATATTCTGGGAGCAGCTGGAAACAGGTAATCCATAGTTTTTCACTGTATTGCACCTCGATGGCACAATGCTGCTCACATGACTCACTGCTGAGATGACCATATGCAACACTCTTTCATCAGGTAAATTTTCATATGGAAATTTCTAAACCAAATCATATCAGAAATCCATTACATAATTTTCCCATACTTTCATCTACACTGTAAGAAATAAAAAACACAATTTGTTGAGTCAGCTTAAAATAATTTGTTACCCTGATGCCTTAAAATTTTAAGTTCAGTCAACTAAAATAAGTTTATTCAACTTGAAATGTTAAGTTGTACTAAGTAACAACTTAGATATTTGTGTTTGCTAAACTTAATAGATGTGTAAGTAACCCAGCTGCCTTAAAATTTTATGTTGATTCAACTCAAATATCTAAGTTGCCACTTAGTATAATTTAACATTTCAAGTTGAATAAACTTTTTTTTGAGTTGGCTGAACTTCAAATTTTAAGGCAGCCAGGTTACTAATATTTTAAGTTGATTCAGCAAATTGTTTTTTACAGTGTATCTGTATCAGTGTCATGTAAGATATATGTTGTAATAATACAATTACAAGTACCCAGTACATAATGTAAAAATATACTTTTTTGTATATACTTTTTTGCATCATATTTTTTGTGCTATTACAATAAGGCAACTTGTTCTAAATCATACTGTTGTTTCCTAACATAGCAGGTCATGCATACCACATCATCTTTTTTCCAGGTCATTACCCCTATATCCCCCAAACATTGCACATTGTTTCTGTTTATCTACACATACGTTCAACTGTAAGTTATGAAAATTTCGGTCTGTGTGTCATACATACCACATAATTTCAGAATAGGTGCCCTTTAGTTATAAAATACTTACAGTATAAATGCTTTATAATTTAGCTGGTTATTACCCCGTTATTCCCCAAACGTTGCGTATTGTTCCCTTATACCGGCAAGTAGGTACTGTGGAGGTAATCTATAGTTACAAATAGGTACACTGTAAATTCAGTTTAAATACGCGGTACATTACAGGCTGTGATCTAAAGTTTACCAAATGAGCCAGACTTATTTTAGTTATTCTGACTTATTATCATTTTGATTTGGATCAAAATAAGTCAGACTAACTGAAATAAACCAGGCTTATTTGGTAAACTTGTTTTATGAAACACCCCCAAGGAGTTAGTAATCTGGACATAATCTATATTTCAGAAAGCCATTTTTAAACCTTGATTTAATATTCTAGATTAAGCCTACTCCTGTTAATTTCACATTTAACTAATTGTTAAGTAATTACTTTTTTATTATATTAAATTCCTAAAGTGTCATATTCAGTGTCATATACAATTTCATATACAGGGGTTGGACAGTGAAACTGAAACACCTGGGTTTAGACCACAATTAGTATGGTGTTTGGCCTCCTTTTGCAGCCAATACAGCATTATTTCATCTTGGGAATGACAAATACAAGTCCTGCACAGTAGCCAGAAGGATTTTGAGCCATTCCTTTCACAAAACAGTGGCCAGGTCACTATGTGATGTTGGTGTATGAAAACATTTCCTGACTCGCTCCTCCAAAACACCCCAAAGTGGCTCAATAATATTCAGATCTGGTGACTGTGCAGGCCATGGGAGATGTTTAACTTTACTTTCATGTTCATCAAATCACTCTTGTCACCAGTCTTGCTGTGTGTATTGGTGCATTATCATCCTAATACACGGCACCACCTTCAGGGTACAATGTTTGAGCTATTGGGTGCACATAGTCAACCTTCACACTCTGCTCTTATTGGTGGAATGTGCGATCAGTAAAGACTGGCCACCAGGCTGCATAAATATAGCCATGAAACCTCCAACACTATATTGGCCAGTGTTTCAGTTTCATTGTCCAACCCCTGTATATATATATATATATATATATATATATATATATAATTTTTTTATATTTTTTTTTTTACAGGAATACATTGGATTTTGCGGGTCCGTTGACCTTTTCACCATTTTGTCTGATTGCAAGTGGCGATAACAATATAGTGTTGTTTGTTTGTTTGTTTATTATTTTTAACAAATGTACTGTTATTGTAATAACCTTACTTTTTACCAAAAAAAGACAGGAAAATAATAATAATAATAATAATAATAATAATTATAATAATAATAATAATAATAATAAACCTTTACAAATATACAGTTTTTTTTTTTGACCACATCCACCTTTGATCTCAAAGGTGTTGATCCAGTCTGAGAAATGAAAACTGTCCATCTTGACTGCATTGTTTTTACTCAGGACTTTGTATTGCCCATCGGGAATTGATTGGATTGTTGTGGTTTGCTGATTGCTTCAATCATTTCATGAGTGACTTGAAATGTTTGCTGGGGCAGAAGGATTAGATAAATATTATTACTGAAATATCTAAAACAGTTTAAACACTCTTTTTTTTCGCAGTATTGATAAACCTATACCAGATTTGCTTTCTCTCTCTTTTCTCTCCAACACTAGGTGTGTTACTGGTGTGTTATAACGTTATTGATGATAATTGTAATATTTAAAAAAAATGAAATAACGTTATCTTGTTGATATTTCAAAATATAAAGTACACAGCACTAATATCTCGCAAGTAATTTGTTTCATTCACTCTAAATGTGAGTGGGCACCCTGGCAAAGAAAGTCCACAAGCGAGACTAATAAAACCAATGACTTTCCAGGAAATCTTATGTACAAAGGCATTTATCTATCAGTTGGTGTAGCTCAATAAAATGCTGATGGAAATGTTTGAATGAAACGTGAAAACAATTAATACACCATTGCAACAGTTTATGTTTTATCTGTGTTCATCTCCATCCCCTGTATTTTTCTAAGGATTTATAATGCAATGCTAATCAACAGCTTTTCCCTGTATAGAAAACTGTATAAAAAAAGCACATGTGACCAACCTCATATATTGTTGTACTTTGATGCTGTACTGGAAGAAAAAAAAAAAAAAAACTTTTTGATGCTTTAATTCAATTGAAACATTTGTTTTGTGAAATGACTCACTGTTTTGAATCTTTTGAAACCCCACAATCTGGTGACGCCTGCTAGTCAAAACCATGTAAATGCAACAAAAACTCATGTATAAATACAGCTTTTACAAACCCAATGCAAATGTTTTACTGAAAGTACAATATATTAAATGCAATTAAAGTCTGTACAATGTGTTCTTCTATTATTTTGAAGGACTGTTTTATGAAGGGCTTGTTTAATTATAATTATATATATAAATGAAAAAAAAAAATGTATATGTCTCTAGATATTGCGATACATTGTTATCATGGATTTTTTTCCATGCACACCACAGTGTAATGAGACAAGTGTGGGACCCCATGGGGCCACACCAGATCCACCACCCTAAGGACGGCCCTGCTTTTTTTTATCATAAGGTCAGAAATGTATTATTTTACATTATTGTATACTGTAAGAAAAGGTATGTCAATTGCCATTGCATTATAGCATTACATTGCATTATATATATATATATATATATATATATATAGATATAGATATAGATATAGATATAGATATAGATATATAGATATAGATATAGATATATTTTATAGATATTTGACTTAATTCTTGTGAAAATACCCAAGATGGCTTTAAGAACACAGAAAACCATAAACTGTAGTTGTGTTAGGGCTGCACGATTATGACAAAATCATTATTGTGGATTATTACCTTGAAATTGTAATTGTGATTAATTACGATTATCAAAAATTACATTGAATGCATTAAACATGGATTTGCATGCGGTTGGCGTTCTGTATTAAAGCTTTAATCATGATAAAACCGTATATTAAAAGCTAGCGTAAGCAATAGCTTAATAACAACGTATCTAAAAGTATGAGACAACAACAAACAAAACATAGGCCTACCATTAAGAGCTGTGCTTAAGTTCTGCACGGTCCTCTTCACTAGTATCCTCTGTGTCTCATTCGGTCTCAAACTGATAAGCAATATAGACAAGAAGGGTGTTCCTGCACAACCGGAGGCTGCAGTTTCAGGACCGCATTTCTAGGACTCTGTAGTTTTTTTTGTATTACTTTATTTTATTTATTTATTGTATATATGTATGTATTAGCGTCTCATATTTAATAGCGCTTTCTATTCAATTATGTATATTATTATTTTTTTAAAGGAATACCCAGATAGCACACGTATGTCTGCAAGATGTCTGTTAAAGATCACTTGATCTGGAAAGCATCTGCTCTGTACAAACATTTGACAGACGTCTGTAAGATGTCAGTTTTACATACATTCTAAATCACACACATCTTAAAGACATCTAATAGACGTTTATTTGACATCTGATAGTAAAGGTCCTATAGACGTATTGCAGATGAGCAAACACTCTAAAAAATACATCTTCTTTGCGAGACTTCAGTTCATTAACCACGGCACTGCGATTCACGTTTGATGTGTGACACACATAAAGTGCAGTAAATGGTAAAACAATTGCACTAAAAAATAGTGTGTTTATTTGTACATTAATAAATGTAAGATCATTTGAATATAAATGCTAGTTTATAACATTCAGCAGAACAATGAACTGTTTTACACAGCTAAACAGAATAAATGGAGATTGCTGACACCGTCTTGAACACAAGTCTACACCCGCTCTTACATTAAAAATAAAATGGAAAGATAATAAAATAAATAGTTTTTGTTTTATGCTTGAATCAGGTCTCCTCTAGATGGCGCTGTTACAAAAAAATAGGTGTCCTAGAAATGCAGTCCTGAAACTGCAGCCTCTGGTTGTGTAGGAACCTACAATTGATATTGACGACGGCATTGTTTACAATACAACCGGAGCATGTGCCGCTGATGAGGGGTGGGACGTTTAGACCACTGATCTATATATAATGTTCTCTATTATAGATCAGTGGTTTAGACGTGTACTAGAGGTGGTTTAGCCAATCACAACACACTCGGCCAGCTAACCAATCAGAGCCCACTGTGAACTGCTGAGGGAGGGACTTCACAGAAACAGGAAGTTGTGTGTTTATTGTCGTAATGTTTGATCAGTTAAAGCATTTCTATCTTCTTTTTATTCAGCTACAGCGATCGCTAGATGCCTTTGTCCATATTAAGGATTTCTTGGAATGTCTATGAAACAGACAGAATCTTAAAAAATATATAAATAATACATTTTTGACCAGGAAGGGATAATGTTTATGATTAAAGATCACGAGGTCACATGAATAAAAATAAATAATTATATTAATGGTATGAAGGGATTATTTATTTACAATTTAATGGTGAATAAGAATATTGAGTCAATCAAAACAGGAGCATACTGTAGCTATTTTAACCTGTCAAAACGAAACCAATGAACAATGAACAAAGGCATATCACCAAAGATACATCACAGCTGATGTGCCAATAATAGTGCACATCCCTAGTTTTTAATGTTTTCTTAAAAGACATCATTTATATGTTATGCTTATGAACACAAGACCAAATAATACTCTTCATCTACATCAACCATTAAAATGTAACAAATGTATGTTCATATTTTCACACTTACAGAGCTTTTCTGCAGTTCCTCACAGCAGGTAACAGTCTCCATCGACCCTCTCGTGGGTAAATGTTGTACTTGTTAAGGTCAAGCTCATCCAGCACCTCCTCTGACATCAGTATCATGTTTGCCAAAGTTGAGCATTGTGTAAGAGAAAGACTTTTACTTTTTGTTTTAGAGTTTAAAAATGTCTGCATTTCTTTAACAACAGAGTTATCCTTCATCTCAATCAAGCAGTGTGACAGATTTAGCCATCTGTCAGGACTGACATCATTTTTTTTATCTTTTTTGAGGGTGTAGATTATATTCTTGATGATCTCTGGGTTGGTCTCTGTGTGTATCAGTACATCCTGTAAGAGTCTCTGATTAGACTCCAGTGAGATGCCATGAAGAAATCGAAGGAAAAGATCCAAGTGTCCATTTTTACTGCTCAAGGCTTTAGTCATTGCTCCCTTCAGAAACTCATCCAGAGGAACATTTTCACACTGGATTCTGGACTTTCTAGTCAGGAACATGTTCAAAACCTCACTGTTCTTGTGTAAATAGCAGTAAAACACATACAGTGCTGCAAAAAACTCCTGAAAGCTCAGATGTACAAAGCTGTAAACCTTCCTGTGATAAATCACAGATTCTTCTCTAAAGATCTCAGTGCAAATCCCAGAATACACTGAGGTGTCAGTGACGTCTATGCCGCTCTCTCTCAGGTCCTCCTCATAAAAGATTACATTGCCCTTCATCAGCTGATTGAAAGCTACTTCAGCAAGTTTCACAATCACTTCTCTGTTGGACTGCAGGGGTTTCTCTGGATCTGTCTCTTCATATTTCTGGCTCTTCATATTTGTTTGAATGATGAGGAAGTGGATGTACACTTCAGTCAGAGTTTGAGGGATTTCTGCACTGAGATCTTGTTTCAGGAGGTTTTGAAGCACAGTGGCTGAGATCCAGCAGAAGACGGGTATGTGACACATGATGTGGAGGCTTCTTGCTCTTCTGATGTGTGAGATGATTCTGCTGGCTTGATGCTCATCACTGATTCTCTTCCTGAAATATTCCTCCTTCTGAGGGTCATTGAATCCCTGAATTTCTGTCACACGGTTGATGTATTTAGAGGGGATCTGATTGGCTGCTGCTGGTCTAGTGGTGATCCAGATGAGAGCAGAGGGAAGCAGATCTCCTCTCATGAGGTTTGACATCAAAACACTCACTGATGAAATCTTAGACACATCAGAAACTTTCTGACTGTCTGAAAACATCAGTGAAATTCTGTTTTCATCCAGACCATCAAAGATGAACATAACTTTACATATGTCATAAATCTTTGAGTCCAGATCTTGAAGTTCAGGATGAAAGTCAAGCAGAAGTCTGTGAAGACTGTACTGATGATCTTTAATCAAATTTAGCTCTCGAAATGGAAGCACAAACATGAAATCTACATCCCGATTGACTTCTCCTTCAGCCCAGTCCAGAATGAACTTCTGCACAGAGACGGTTTTTCCAATTCCAGCGATGCCTTTAGTAAGAACAGTCTTTATTTTTTCTTTCTTCTCTCTTCTCTTCTCTCTCCCCTTCTCTTTTATCTTCTCTCTTGTCTTCTCCTCATATTCTTGTTCAGGTAAAGGATTAAAGATGTCATTGCAGTTAATAGGAGTGTCTTGGAGGGTCTTGTGTCTTTTCTCCATCTGTAGCACCTCATGTTCTTCATTCACTCCTTCACTTTCTCCCTCTATGATGTACAGCTGTGTGTAAATCCTGTTCAGGAGGGTTTGATTCTCTTGTAGTTTGATTTCCTCAAATAAGCTCTCATACTTGCTCTTCATGCTGGTTTTGTGCTGGTCTTTGACTCTCTGCAGATCATCATGCACTGGTTGGTGAAAATCAAACTGCAGATCTGCTTCTGTGTCATGATGACTGATGTGACAGTGACAGTATGAGGACTTGCATTTCTGACAGGACACACATCTGATCTGGTCATCTCTCCCACCACTGAAAAGACATTAAGATGAACACACAGACATAAACAAACAGAAAATATATTAATCAAAATAGAGAAAATATTTAAATGTCTCTTTACATGTCTAACTTAACCAAAAAAAATACTGTTCATTTGACAAACTGTAATTATTAGCATTCTATATGTTGTGCCAATTTAATTCCCAACATTGCAAATTAAGTTAGTTCTGTTCTACAACCAGCATTGTTTATTACACACTGTAGACCAGAGATCCTCAATTACTTTTCACAGAGAGTCAGTTTTACACACCATCATGGTCTATGTGCATAAACAACACAAAACTAAACTGTTCAATCCAAAAAAAGAAATCTATTTTTCAGTGTTTACTCTTTTTCACACTCCTATCACACTGTGTAACATCCAGTGTAGAGAGTGGCTGGTTTTTTGTTGATTGTGTGCAGTGTAGACATGGTGCAAATTTTTTAGTGGTTTTCATGCTAACAACAAGCTTACAGTGACAACATACTGACATAGTGACTTCAGCGCGGGACCACAGGACAAACATTCATCTTTCACAGCCCCACATAGCACTTGACGTCTGGCCCAGCTCTGGGCAAGCAGTTACACTCGGCCCAAGTGCAGCAAAGAATTACGGCCCTTGAGTTGCCCGGATCTGGACTACAGACATGAGCCACACATGAGCCATAACTGGCCCAAATCTCAGCCAAATAGTCAGAGATGGCACCAAGTCATTCCTTTCGAGTCACAAGCAAGTCTCAAGTCAAATCCCAAGTCCTCAAAGAGTTAAAGTTAATGAGATAATTAAGTCACTAATTTAATGATGATTGTGCATTAGTGATAAACACCTGCTGTTACTGGGAATTACAGAGGATCAGATGTTGATGTTTTAGTGGTTAACATGATGCCACCATCATGGAGATCAGTGTGTGCTTTAGTTGTGCTCTTGACCCTTGATCTCCTGCATTTGATTTCTCTTTCTTAACAGTGAGATCAGAGCAGCAAAGTGAGCAATCACTAGCTGTTTTAATATGACAGTGTAGTTATCATGAACTTGTTTTACCATATCCAAAATATTTTTTTTCTCTTGTATATTTAGATTTCGCAGCATGCAAGTAGAATGTTTTTTTTTTTTTTTTATAACTGCTACAGTGAAAGAATTTAAAATGTGTAATGCATATTCAAATTTGAACATCTGCAATATTTAAACACACACACAGACATCAAGAACCAGCATATGAATCCAAACAATGGTGACAATCAACAAAACGCTTCATGCTGCAATGCATGCTGGGTATACAACATAGGATAAACTCCCCTCATGTACTGCAGTATGACTAATTATTATCACCATTGTTGAGGATCGTATGCTAAATGTTCATGTCTAAAAACCTGAGCCAATACACTTCTTTCTTTTCATATTGAAACATTGTAGTGTTTTTTTTTTTTGTTTTTTTTTTGTGCAAAAGCTGAATGTCTGTCAAGTAAATCAAATAGAAATACCAATTCATGACATTCATCCAAATTAGTTATAAGTAGAGAGCATAAAATAATCTGCTATTGCAAGCTTTTGATACAGCAACACTGAAAAATGTTTGCCGTAAAACAATATTACAAATGCTTAAAAGCAAATTACATTTAATTAATTAATTAATTAATTAAACTAAAGCACACTGTGACCACAATTATGGTGGCATTGTGTTCTTTCTTTGTTTCTTTTAATTCTCAGTAAGAGATTCTGCAGACATAAAATAAAGTCAGTCTGGTTAGTAATGAGTGAAGCTAGTGATGCTGTCTGTGGAGTTGTTTAATCAGATCTTGAGAGATTTAATGTTGTGTGTTTTTTTTTTTTTTTTTTTTGTTTTGTTTTGTTTTGTTCTTTCAGTTGAATTTATCCAAGGCTGTGTCTGATCTCAGTTGTATTTCTTGTGTTTGTCTTTTCTTCAGTGATGCTGCTTGTTGACAGCAGATGTTCATCACTAATGCACAATCATCACTTAATTAGTCACTTAATTATCTCATTAACTTTAACTCTTTGAGGACTTGGGATTTGACTCGAGACTTGCTTGTGACTCGAAAGGAATGACTTGGTCCCATCTCTGACCTCCTGGCTGAAAAACTGTGCTAATTAGCAAATCCAGGTGATTGGAACAAAATACTAGGGAGGACGTTTACTCATGGAACCTGGATTTGACACCTCTGGGTGGATGTAGACTTCAGACTGAACCCCCACTATACATTAATGATGCATAGCAAGGATATTGATAGCAGATAATGCCCTGCATATTTAAAGTATGAATGTCATAACATCCAAAATAAAAAAAGAGAGAAGCTCAATTAAGAAAAAAAAAAAAAAAAAAAAAAATCTACTTAATAAAAGCGTTGCTGATTCTTTCTTTAAAATTTGTGTAAAGGCAATTCAGAGAATCTAATTTCTAAATTGTTTCTATTGTTGCAAAGTCAAACTGTGTAGTAGTAAATTAGACTATTCAACAGATTTTCACAAGTTTTGTGTTCAGCAGGGGTGCAAATTTGTATATATCTAATATCAAATATCGAATATCGAATAATTCTTAAATCAAATCCTTTTTTTTTTTTTTTTTTTTTTTTCCAGAAAATCATCTTCGTTATTTTTAGTTTTCAATTTCAAATAAAATTATTTTGCTTATCCCATTGGCAGATTATTTTGCTTGTTTTAAGGAAAAACTCAATTTTGACTTTTTTTAGTTTTTCCTGAAAACAAGACAACAATTTTTACTTGTCTAGAAAATTGTTAAGATGTTACATGAACTTAGTCAGGGCAAATAAACCGCTGCAAATCTTCATTTCAGCACTCAAATTTTTGAAGCAGCTGATGGGCTAAATGTGAGGTGTTGAAACAGGCTGTTACAGGCTGACACTTAGCTATAGCTTAGCACTGCCTTCAGCTGATGATACTAGTATTACTGTACATTAAACTTAATGCTAAAATTAATGTAGCGCTACCATAACTTACAATCTTCATAGCTATCGACAGCAGCCTCACACAAAACAAAACAACCCCCCATGATGTCGCCATAATACAACAACAGCATTTTTTAAATTTTTGTGTCAATTATGGCAAAAAAAAAAAGAAAAAAGAAAAGAAAAAATAACATAAAAATGCTGCTGTTCATTTTGAAACCAGCCATAAATTAAAGTATCATTTTATGAAGTTAATGTTTAAATAAGGTAGCTCCACACTTTGCTCATTGGCAGCAGTGACATCAAATGACGCGATCTGTCCCGAGTTCACAGGTCAGATGTCCAAATTCAAGCGGCATTACAGACATTATTTCCAAGTAGGAGGTGGGAAAAAAATCTAAATTTCGAGCTGTCTGGAATACAGCATTAAACATCAGGCTATTTATACACAGAGGTGCTAACAAGATAACAAGACAACAATACACATCTGGGGAAACAATCAAGGGAATCATTCAAACAACAGGACCACAAATCAACTACAAATGGCACTAGAGATGGAAAGTAGCACACAGGTGGAAAAGTCCACACACACAAGACAAGTAACAAACAGGGATCATGACATTGTTAAGCTCCTCTCCTCTTGACTGCATCATTTTTCATCCACAGCAACAAACTTTCTACATACTACTTATAGAGTTACTCTAATGCATGTTTTCTTCTCTACTTTGAAAATAAATAAATCAAAGAGTGATATGTAGATCGGTCTCATCCTTATCTCTTTGACCTTATATGTACACAGTAAAATCCCCAGAGTAAAATCAACTCTATTCAGAGAACATTTGGTCCCTCTCTAAATAGACTTAAATTAACACTGAAGCAGAGTTAAAGTTAATGAGATAATTAAGTGATTGATTAAAAGGTGATTGAGCATTTTTGATGAACACCTGCTGTTAACAAGCAGAATCACTGAAGAAAAGAGAAACACAAGAACTACAACTGATTTCAGCCACATACTAAATCAACTGAAATAAAATTTGTCATTAAATATCTCAAGATCTCAGCAAATGATGATTAAACAGCTCCACAAACAGCATCACCAGCTCATTATTAACCAGACAGACTTTATTTTTGATACACGTTTTCAGAAGCTCTTACATTTATCATGAGCTGGTTTGAACCAGAGATGGGACCAAGTCATTCATTTCAAGTCACAAGCAAGTCTCGAGTCAAATCCCAAGTCCTCAAAGAGTTAAAGTTAATGAGATAATTAAGTGACTAATTAAGTGATGATTGTGCATTAGTGATGAACACCTGCTGTTGCTGAGAATTACAGAGGATCAGATGTTGATGTTTTAGTGGTTAAAATGATGCCACCATCATGGAGATCAGTGTGTGCTTTAGTTGTGCTCTTGACCCTTGGCCTGCTATGTTACATCTCTTTTTTATAACAATACATGTGTTGTTGTGAATCAGTGAGATCAGAGCAGCAAAGTGAGCAGTCACTAGCTGTTTAAATATGACAGTGTAATCATTGTGAACTGCATCAGAAGTATTTTTTTTTTCTTGCTTATATGTTTAGGTTTTGCAGCATAGAAGTAGAATGTATTTTTTCTAACAGCTCCAGGGGAATATGTTTTCAATCTGTAATGCATATACAAATCTGAATATCTGCACTATTTAGACACACACAGACATCAAGAACCAGCATATGAATCTCGACAATGGTGACAATCAACAAACCACTTCATGTTGCAATGCATGCTGGGTATACAACATAGGATAAACTCTCCTTATGTACTGCAGTATGAATAATTATTAGCACCACTGTTGAGGATCATATGCTAAATGTTCATGTCTAAAAACCTGAGCCAACATTCTTCTTTCTTTTCATATTGAAATGCTATAGGATTTTTTTTTTTTTTTTTTTTTTTTTTTGCAGTTCTACAAAAGCTGAACAGCAGTCAAATAAATCAAATAGAGACACCAATTCATGACATTCATCCAAATTAGTTATAAATAGAGAGTGTAAGGTAATCTGCTACTGCAAGCTTTTGATTCAGTAACGCACAAATGTTTGCTGTAAAACAACATTGCAATTGCTTAGAAGCAAATTACATTAAATTACTCAAAGGGTCAAGAGACAAAGTAAAGCTCACTTTGACCACAATTATGGTGGCATCGTGTTCTCTCTTTCTTTGTTTCTTTTAATTATCAATAAGAGATTCTGCAGACATAAAATAAAGTCAGTCTCAGCTCTTTTTGTTTTGTTTTTTCAGTTGATTTTATCCAAGGCTGTGTCTGATGTCAGTTGTAGTTCTTGTGTTTGTCTTTTCTTCAGTGATGCTGCTTGTTGACAGCAGGTGTTCATCACTAATGCACAATCATCACTTAATTAGTCACTTAATTATCTCATTAACTTTAACTCTTTGAGGACTTGGGATTTGACTCGAGACTTGCTTGTGACTTGAAATGAATGACTTGGTCCCATCTCTGGTTTGAACACATCCGAACTCATTTTTTCCCAATTTATGCATTTAGATTTTGCATAATCAACCCTGTGAAACTACAGCAGGCAAAAAAAAAAAAAAAAACTCCACTCTTGAGGATCGTATGATAAGTGTTCATGTTTAAAAAAAACAGAGCTGATGCCACTCTTTATTTTCAACACTAAAGTATTGTAGTGACGTTTGTTTAATAGAACGTTTTCAGTAATGTCAACCAAAAATCCAAAGAAAAAAAACACTTCATGATTTTCGTACAAATGAACTACAAGCAGAAAATATAGAACACTCTGCTTCTTCAAACATTTAAGTCAGCAACACACAAATATTTGCTATGAAACAATATTGCAACTGCTTACAAGCAAAAGTATTTGAAACTACTGAAAATGGTCAAGAGACCAACTAAAGCAAACCTTGACCACAATTATGGTGGCATCATGTTGTTGTTTTTTTATTATTATTATTATTATTATTATTATTAAACATAATTTAATTAATCATTAACCAATAAACCATTAACTTCTAAACCTCTGTTAATTCTCAATTAGTGCTTCTGTAGACATACATCAAAGTCAATCTGGTTAGTAATGAGTGAAGCTGGTGATGATATTTGTGGAGTTGTTTAATCAGATTTTGAGAGATTTAATGTCTTTTATTTCAGTTGATTTCATCTGTGGCTGATGTCAGTTTTAGTTCTTGTGTTTCTCGTTTCTTCAGTGATTCTGCTTGTTAACAGCAGGTATTTCATCACTAATGCACAATCATCATTTAATCAATCACTTAATTATCTCATTTTAACTCACTTTAACTCTGCTTCAGTGTTAATTTAACTCTATTTAGAGAGCGACCAAATGTTCTCTGAATAGAGCCGATTTTACTCTGGGGATTTTACTGTGTGTATATATATATATATATATATATTTGTTCAAGGGCATTCAAATATCACTTCCAATATCCAATATAAGTGGAGTTAACATGTGGCAAATTTAATTAAATGGGTATGATTATGAAAGGCACATTACTCCCAATAAAAGGTCTAACAGCTAAAAATGCATATCTAAAGAAAGAACTGTTTACCCACCTTATTTCCTGTAAGAGCGGACGTGCCCATTTGTCAATTTTATGTGCTTTATGTGGCTTTCAACCACTAGTCTGCAACACTGCAACACTAAACACCACAATTTTATTCTAATGTAGAGGTCTTCACGAGTTCACTTAGATTCAAGACCCAAGCGGGTTTGGGTCCAAAATATCTACAACCCAGCCAACACATCCATGTGGGGCCCATAAGGGTTGCAACTGGGCCGATATCTGGGGCCCACACGGGCTAACCAACTGGGAACCAGCTAATTTTGTCCTCAGTTTCCATGGTGGCCCTCCATGGGTTAGCCCAGATGGGCACCATATACACAGCAAAACACCTGATGTTAATAAGCAGAATCACCAAAGGAGAAAACCAAAATTTTTAAACAACCATTATAGTGGTCAGTGTTTGCATTAGTTGGGCTCTTGACCCTTAAATCTTTAATACTAGATTTTGTTTGGCTGCTGTATTTGAGTTGAAACAGCCAGACAAGCCAAGAGCTCAAGTCACCAGGTGATTTATGTTTTAACATATTCATTGTTTGATGTAAATCACCTAAAGTCTAATCTCTAAGTAAGTTTTTTTTTTTTTTTTTTTTTTTTGCTTATTGTAATAGCCTTGACAATCCACAGAAGATCTACCACTTCCTATACATTTTGGAAAGATTTTTTTTTTTTTTACAACCGGTTTTAAAAGAAAATATTTCACCTAGGCAAGCACAGTCAATGCCATCTTATTGACTTTTGCTCTTTGCTTGTCTGGCTGTTATAACTCAGTAATTGCAGCCAAACAAGACCTAATATTGAGATTTAAGGGTCAAGAGCCCAACTAATGCAAACACTGACCACTATAATGGTTGTTTAAAAATTTTGGTTTTCTCCTTTGGTGATTCTGCTTATTAACATCAGGTGTTTTGCTGTGTATATGGTGCCCATCTGGGCTAACCCATGGAGGGCCACCATGGAAACTGAGGACAAAATTAGCTGGTTCCCAGTTGGTTAGCCCGTGTGGGCCCCAGATATCGGCCCAGTTGCAACCCTTATGGGCCCCACATGGATGTGTTGGCTGGGAAGTGCCTCGGATACTGGTTGAGTTCGAGACCGGCACCAGGTCTTGGGTAAGACAAGTTTAGAGTGGTTTGTTTTGAGCATCATACTATTAATAACAGCAGACAGACCTGCTCAAATGCCTCTAAACAGATTATATAAGTTTTAAGATTAGCGTCGAATTCATTGTTTTAAATTCAGAAACACATACTGTTCATCAGTTGTTAGCTGCATTACAAAACTTCTAAATGCTTCTGGTGTATGTCAATTTTTAGTTGTTATTCTCGCTCTTCTAAAGAATTCTATTCAGAGCAGAAAAAAAAAAAAAAAAAATCTTTTGGATGTTTGTCAGCAGGCATCCGACAGTTTAACTAATCTTTTATTATTAAGATGAATGTAAAATCACATGACAAAACACAATCTCTGAATCAGCTCTGCCTTGGTTATTTGCATAAACCTGTTACCCTCAGTTGACCATTAAAATCACTTCACTGGGACACAGTACAGACAGATTTAGAGCTTTAGTGGGTGAGCAGCAAGATCATCTTCCTTCTGTTCTTTATACAGTGATTTTAAGTTATGAAATTAATTTAAATGATTTCATATCCAAGTTTCACTACAGCAAATTGTTGAGGAACTAGATGACACTCACACAGCAGGTCCATCACTGAGTCCAGGGGGCTTATCCATGGAGATGTTACTCTTCATAGACACACAGCTGAATCCTGGAGATGCTGCTCTATGAGTGTCTACAGGAGTGTCCTGCTCTTTTTCCTCACACACACTCATTTCACAGGCAGGTTTCTCTTCCTCTCTCTCCTCATAGACACTCATTTTACAGGCTTTTCTGCTTCATTTCCTGCTAGATGAGACTTGATTTCAGGCCTGTATGTGGAGTCAGAGAACATAAATTATACATTAAATTTAAGTGTATTGAATTTTGTACTGAATTTTAGATAGTATTAAATTACTAAATAAAAATTTATCTTAAAATGTTTTTCAGGATTATTAGAAAAACTTTACTAGTTCATATACAACTCTGCAGTCTCTTCACAAGAAATAAATTGTTTTACAACACTGCTATGCATAAAATTATAATATAAGTGAATATGCAAGTTCACTCTTTGCCAAAAGGTGGCAGTGGTAGAACAGCAGAATTATAGCTGCTACATAAAGTACACACTATATTATTACAGGCATTATATGGAGGTAATATAATAGGGAAAGAAAATGCCATTAAAACGTTCCTTGCCAAAATGTGAGTTTACACAGTTTATGATATAATTTACACAAAACATTCCTTATTCATTATCAGTAGATCAAAACTATTAAGATGGCCTAAATGTGGGCTATTTGGTGATTGCTAAATGCATTTTTGTTTTGCGCTTAATTAATTGAAACATAGCCATTTAAAGGGGGCATGAACTGAGAAACCAACCATCCGTTTATCTTTTGACATATAAGAGGTCACTGTACTATAAAACATCCTGTAAGTTTCAGAGCTCAAAACTTTCTCATTAGTCTAAAAACACTTTATATTGAAGCCAGTCTGCCAAAATGACAGGTTGTGGAATGTATAAATCTGTTACGTAACAATGTGGCTAAACGCCGCCTCTACAAAAGAAGATTAACACCTACTACTACATCACTGCCTGTTTAGCTCCGCCCACCGATTCGGGAGAGGTAAACATACAGGTCTGTGCAGAAACCAAATAATAAAGATGACTCCGAAGACAACAAGATGCTGGGCAGTGCCAAGTTGTGGAAAAACTGTTTTTGCATTGCCTTCCTTCTGATCCCAACATTTAGGAAAGAGTGGATGAACTTTATTTTTAATGAAGTTCCAGACCATGTCAGTAAAAACTTGATCATTTGTTCCCCATTATTAATGGGGAAGTGCTGGAGCATTGATAACATCCTGATAGCTCATGTATATAACAGACAGTGTTGGGGAGTAACTAATTACATTTAATGGAATTACGTAATTTTATTACAAAATAAATGTAATTGTAATTAGTTACAGTTACTGAGAAACAATATGTAATTAAATTACAGTTACTTTTGAAAAATGCCAGTGATTACAAAGTGTCATGTCATCCACGCGATCCCTATCCAGAGCACGCGTGAACCTTCACCTAATTAATGATCACGAGCACCTGTGCACCCAATCACCACCACAGTACCTGTGTGCTTTACTCACCGGCTGGTATCATTGCTTGTCACTCTACTTGTGGATGTACACTTCTCAGAGGTTTTGCTTCACATGGATTTTTCTGGAGGATTCTGGTTTTTAAGGATTTGTCAGGAAAGGAAAACAAGCACCTTAAGGAAAGTGACTGAACCGTTTGTGTGGTATGTTCTACTGCTGTCGGTATACCCACCTGTGTAGTCTTAAACAGCTGTGGTTTACCTGCTCAAAGGATTTTGCTACTTACCTGTGTTTTCATCACCCCTTTTTCTGTACTCCTGTGTGAATAAACTGGTTAAACGTTATCCCTGTCTCTGCTCCTCTGTACAAGCGTGACAGGATACCAGCCCTAACAAAGGAGGCTTTTAGAACCACCGATTTGAGTTCAATATGACTGGAGTCATTGCTAAGTGGCAGTGGGCTGAGGATCGGCTGCTCAATCTACACTGTAAAAAAATTGCACTGTAAAATAACGGTAATCTACTGGCACCTGTGGTTGCCAGCATTATACTGTTATTTTATAGCTCTCTACCGTTAATTTACAGCTCTTCATTTTTACAGTATGTTACCGTTATTATACCATGTGGTAAATAATTTTATTTTGGAAACCGATTGCTTCAAACCATTTGAGTTTTTAAAAAACTATTGTTTATATGGTGTTAGTACAGTGAACTTATTTAATTTGAGTCCACTAAGAAGAAATATTTCTTAATATAAACCCGCAAACACTTAAAGTGTAATAAAGAAGCAATTGACTTTTATTCAAATCTTTACAGATTGTCATTAACTAACAAAAGCACAAATTTGCATAATAAAGTGCTTAGTAAAGAGACTGTCATTATATCAGCAATTCCCCAATTACTGTCTTTAAATAAAGCAGCAAAACATAAGTGCTTGTGGCTCATCATTGCCTGAAGCACAAGCTCTACTCTCCAGCACAATGGTGACCCACAAAACTAAATTAAACTAACAGATCTCTCTTGTACAAAAACACATCAGTTAGGCACAATTAAATATTTACTCTCCTTACCAGTTAATGACTTGCATAATTGTTTTTCTATGAACATTCACTAATATTTTAGTGAAAATAACTTGATTTGCTTGGTAAATCTGACTGTTGTGTTTTACAGTATATTACTGTTTTTTTCTTGAATTAACGGTAATCTACTGGCAGCTCTGGTTGCCAGCATGTTACTGTTTTTCTACAGTGTGTTGCCGTAAATTAATTACAGTTTATTACTGTCAAATTACATTTCATGCTGTTTTTTTTTTTCCATCGTACATCTTTAACCCTTTAAAACCCACAGCAAAATCCTCAGTTTTAAATGAACACTTATAATGTGTCAACACTACAGAGTGTTTGAGTAATACTGAATTAGTGCTGAAGTTAATGAGATAATTATATGATTGATCATGTTCTGATTGAGCATTAGTGATGAACACCAGCTGTTAACAAACAAAATGGCTGAAGAAAAACACAAAAACAACTGACTTCAGCCACAGCCTTAGATGACATCAACTGAAATAAAAAAAGAAGACATTAAATCTCTCAAGATCTGATTAAACTCCTAAAACAGCATTACCAGCTTTACTTATTATTTCATTGAATGTTGATGTTAGATTTCAAAAAAAAAAAAAAAACTGTGCATCCAGTTATGAAAGCACCCCTTGTTAAAAAAAAAAAAAAAAAAAAAAAAAAACTTTGGTATAGTTTGGATACACACATCAAGAATCACCGTATGAATCTCAACAAATGGTGAGAACAAGTCATGGGTGAGGTTTTGTAGTGTGCTGATACCCAGCATGCATTGCAGCATGAAGCTTTCGATTGTCACCATTGTTGAGATTCATGTGCTGATTCTTCATGTCTCCATTTGAGTATTAATGCTACAGTAGTTCTAAATTTTGTCTATTGAACTCTTATTTTCTGGTTGCCACATTACTAAAAAATCTCATACTGTAACACAAGTGCTGAAAAAAAAAAACAACAACAAACAAATGTACACTCAAAATTAGACACTTATAGAGTCTAGCAAAACTCAAAAGCAGTTCAGTAGATTAAATTCATGCTAAACTAGAAATAGCTAACATCAACTGACCAGCATTGCTGTAACTAATGCATCATAAAAAAAAAATATCTATGTTCAAATATCAAGAGTCAGGAGCCGAATTAAATCAAAGCAAACACTGATCTCCACAATGGTATCGTCAAACAAAACAATGCAACACCATCATCTAAACATCTGTTCATTCTCAATAAGATCCTCTATAGACATCTGACAGAAATAAAGTCAGTCTGGTTAGAAATGCGTGAAGTTGGTAAAGCTGTGTGTTGAGTTGTTTAAATTTTCAGTTGATTTCATCTAAGGCTGTGGCTGAAGTCAGTTATATAGTTCTTGTGTTTGTCTTGTTTCTCTTTCAATCAGTGATTCTGCTCATTAACAGCAGCTGTTCATCAGTGTCTGAAGTCACTCATTAGTTTTCATTATCTCTGTAAGGTGGACTATATTAGTAAACTCATGTAGGGAATAGTGAATGAGGGTGTAGAGTTTGATTTTAAACAGTCTCTGAGTGTCGATTTTGAACGCTGTTAATTCACGATACATAGCAGCAGGCTACTTTTTCGAAAATGACAAATAATACCCAGAATGCACTGTTTTAATGGAAACATTTGGCCGTTTTTTTACAGCGATTTTTAACAGTGAACGTTAGGGTGGTCGCCGCCTGGAGAAGTACGCGGCGGAATTCATCGAGCTATCCCATCAGGTGGGCTGGCCCGACGCCTCGTTATGTGCGGTTTTTCAGATGGGACTGGACGAGAACACTATTCGCTGCAGTTTTCCCATATGTGATTTCTCTTTAATTGAATTAATCAACCTCATACTATATTTGAATGACTCTAACATTGAAATCGAAGAGGAAAGAAAGAATGAATTCCAGTCTCGTCCTGTCCCTTCTGAATCTCACGTCACCTTGTCAGCTCACCTGATGCCGAGATCCTTCACATGCTGGACCACTAACCTGGGGACAAAGCTGGCGGACCCAGCAATTACTTCAGTCCAATCGGGGCTGAAATCCGCTAGTCGTCCTTTGAAATCCGCCCACGTCAAGTCTGCCAAGCCAAAGCCCACTGTCTGCTACTCCCAGGCCCGTTCACATCACGTCTGCCGCTCCAAGCCTTGCTCACGTCAACCCTGCCGCTGCAGAACCAGTTCACAAAATGGCCGCCCAGCCAGAGCACCCGGCCGAGATGGCCGCCCAGCCAGAGCACCCGGCCGAGATGGCCGCCCTGCCAGATCACCCGACCGAGATGGCCACCCAGCCAGAGCCTCTGGCCAGGAAGGCTATCTCTCCTGAATCCAGTTCCCTCGTCACGGCCAAGAGTGCCGTTCCATGCACCATCGAATCCAGTTCCCTCGTCACGGCCAGGAGTGCCGTTCCATGCGCTAACAAATCCAGTTTCCTCGCAACAGCCAGGAGTGCCGTTCCTGAGTCAAGTCAAGTTACAGCTGCATTTCCTGAGTCAAGTCAAGTGTCCAAGTCCAGTCAAGTTACAGCTGTGTTTCCCAAATCAAGTCAAGTTGCAGCTGTGTTTCCCGAGTCAAGTTGCAGCTGTGTTTCCCGAGTCAAGTCAAGTTACAGCTGCATTTCCTGAGTCAAGTCAAGTTTCCAAGTCAAGTCAAGTTGCAGCTGTGTTTTCTGAGTCAAGTCAAGTTACAGCTGCATTTGCTGAGTCAAGTCAAGTTCCCAAGTCAAGTCAAGTTGCAGCTGTGTTTCCTGAGTCAAGTCAAGTTGCAGCTGCATTTCCTGAGTCAAGTCAAGTTTCCAAGTCTAGTCAAATTACAGCTGCGTTTCCTGAGTCAAGTCATGTTTCCGAGTCCAGTCAAGTCGCAGCTGTATTTCCCGAGTCAAGTCAAACTACAGCTGCTGCTCCAGAGTCAAGTCAAGTTAAAGCTGTGTTTCAGTAAAGTTAAAGCTGTGTCAAGTAAAGCTACAGCTGTATCCCCTGAGTTAAGCAAGGTCTGAGCTGTCGTTCCTGGGTCAAGCCAAGTCAGAGCTGTCATTCCTGAGTCAAGTAAAGTCCCAGCTGGTCTCTACGAACCAAGTCAAATCATTGCTGATCTCCATGAATCAAGTCAAGTCACGGCTGAACTTCCAGAGCCAAGTCAAGTCATGGCTGAACTTCCAGAGCCAAGCCAAGTCACAGCTGAACTTCCGGAGCCAAGTCAAGTCACGGCTAAACTTCCAGAGCCAAGTCAAGTTACGGCTGAACTTCCAGAGCCAAGTCAAGTCACAGCTGAACTTCCAGAGCCAAGTCAAGTCACAGCTGAACTTCCAGAGCCAAGTCAAGTCACAGCTGAACTTCCTGAGCCAAGTCAAGTCACAGCTGAACTTCCAGAGCCAAGTCAAGTCACCCCTGATCTTCATGAACCAAGTCAAATCACTGTAGAGCTCCATGAATCAAGTCGAATCACTGCTGATTTTCACAGGCCAGATCAGGCCACAGCTGATCTCCATGAGCCTAGTAAAGTCACTGCTGATCTCCATGAACCAAGTCAAGTCACAGTCGATCTTCACAAGCCAAGTCAAGTCACTACTGGTCTCTACCAACCAAGTCAAGCTACAGCTGACCTCCACGAACCAAGTCAGGTCATAGCCAGTCACCACAAACCAAGTCAAGCCACAGTCGATATTCATGAGCCAAGTCAAGTCATTATTGTTGTTCCAGAGTCAAGTCAAGATACGGCTGTTATTCCAGAGTTAAGTCAAGATACGGCTGTTATTCCAGAGTCAGTTCAAGACACAGCTGTTATTCCAGAGTCAAGTCCAGTGCGCCCTCCAGAGCCGTAGCTGCCTCCAGCGCACCCTCAAGAGCCGTAGCTGCCTCCAGCGCGCCCTCCAGAGCCGTAGCTGCCTCCAGCGCGCCCTCCAGAGCCTGTGCTCCCTCCGGCGCCGCCCGAACGCCTTCCAGAGCCTGTGATTCCTCCTGTGCTGCCCGAACACCCTCCAAAGCCTGTGATTCCTCCTGTGCCTCCAGAGCGCCCTCCAGAGCCCGTGCCTCCAGCGCGCCCTCCAGAGCCGGATCTGCCTCCAGCGCGCCCTCCAGAGCTGGATCTGCCTCCAGCGCGCCCTCCAGAGCCGGAGCTGCCTCCAGCGCACCCTCCAGAGCCTGTGCTCCCTCCGGCGCCGCCCGAACGCCCTCCAGAGCCTGTGATTCCTCCTGTGCTGCCCGAACACCCTCCAAAGCCTGTGATTCCTTCTGCGCCTCCAGAGCGCCCTCCAGAGCCTGTGCCTTCAGAGCGCCCTCCTGAGCCCGCGCCTCCAGAGCGCCCTCCAGTGACCGCTCCTCAAGAGCACCCTCCAGTGACCGCTCCTCCTGAACACCTTCCAGAGTCCTATCCTCCAGGACGCTCTCCTGAAAACACAGCACCACCCTGGCTCCCAGAAGAACCAACGGCACCCCAGAACTACCAGCACCCAGAGGACGAGAATGTCCAAGAAGACGATTTGGGGTGCCAGGAGGCACCCGTGGAGGGGGGGGTAGTGTCACGTCATCCACGCGATCCCTATCCAGAGCACGCGTGAACCTTCACCTGATCAATGATCACGAGCACCCAGTCACCGCCACAGTATAAATACTTACCTGTGTACTTTACTCACCGGCTGGTATCATTGCTTGTCGCTCTATTTGTGGATGTACACTTCTCAGAGGTTTTGCTTCACGTGGACTTTTCTGGAGGATTCTGGCTTTTATGGATCTGTGAGGAAAGGAAAACAAGCACCTTAAGGAAAGTGACTGAACCGTTTGTGTGGTATGTTCTACCGCTGTCGGTATATCCACCTGTGTAGTCTTAAACGGCTGTGATTTACCTGCTCAAAGGACTTTGCTACTTACCTTTGTTTTCTCATCACCCCTTGTTCTGCACTCCTGTGTGAATAAACTGGTAAAACGTTATCCCTGTCTCTGCCGCTCTGTACAAGCGTGACACAAAGGGGATTACATCTGAATTTTTTCACTCACCCGCCCCCACTTACAGATTTAATTGACTTCTTTCATAAATTGTATTGACTGCTCTAAAATGAGACACCAATGTTTCAGGAGTTTAGGACACAGAATAGGACACATGCTTATTCGATAACTGTTTTATTTCCTATTTGGGTTTATGCATAAACTTTATTTTTTAAGATTGTTTTTTCCAAGGCATTGTTAGAAGCTAGTGTTTTCTGTCATAACTATGCAAACATTTGATTTTAAACCCAGTATCATAGCTATTAAACTATTTCTTATTATGATGTTATTTATGTTATGATCTTGTTATGACATATAGCCCGGTGACCCGAGTTCGATTCCCGTCTTGAGGTCCTTTGCCGATCCTGCTCCCCTCTCTCCTCCCAGCTCTTTCCTGTCATCTCTCTACTGTCCTACCACAATAAAAGGCATAAAAAGGACAAAAAAAAAAAAGCCTGAATTTGTGGTGGCTATGCTTTAAATTAAATTATCACACAGCTCAGACTCATTCAGGGCAACTTAAGTCAATGCTATATGCTTGATATTTTTTCTTGGTGGAAGCTTTGCGTTTGGTTAACTAATAAAATATTAAAGCTTAACTAAATATTATGTGGACAGTTTCTTAATTCTGTCATCCTGGTATCGTGGACTTGCTCTATTGTTTCATACAAACGCAGCTGCTGCCATTTTTTTTTTTTTACTGGATGGATTATAAGATAACTAACAAACTACTACTACTTACTTATGTAAAATGTTATGTAAGAAAACTGGTATGACTGCACTGTATCCCTAAAATGTCTAGTTTGAACTTGCCATTTGCTAGCAACTGATTTCTTCGTGGAAGCTTTCAAATATTTCAACTCAGATCAGTGTTTCGTGTAATTTTGCCACAAAACATCTAAATAATCTATCAAACAGCTGTGTAATTACTGAGATAATGTACATTCAGCCAGTTGTTATCACAAAATAAAGATGTATGTTATCCCTTACTTATTATAATCTTAATTCAAGAGATAAAGGATTTTGAAAGTCTGACAGTAATCAGTGTTTGGTGCTACTGTGAGGTTAACTCTGCCTGGTTTAAATGTTTCAAAATGATTAACAGTTGAAAATATTAGAAATTTAGAAAAGCAATCAAAAAGTAATTGAAAGTAATGTTACATTACTTTAATAAAGTAATTGAAAAGTTACACTACTTATTACATTTTAAATCAAGTAACTTGTAATCTGTAACTTATTACATTTCCAAAGTAACCTTTCCAACACTGCTGTACATACTGTATGTTTGATTCTTCATACTATGTGCATTAGCTAAATGTTTTTATGTGTTATGACATTCAAGAACATTCAAAAACATTCAAAAAGTAACACGACTAAATTTAGCTATAATTGTGGACTTTATGTTAAAGTTTGTGCAGTGTTAAGTGCAATAGCTTTATCAGGGCATACAGTATATATATATATATATATAATGTCTTATTTTGGTTTGTTGCAAATTTTTAGTTTATTGAAAAATAAGTAAAAAAAAAAACAACGCACATTTATAGAAGTATTTAAGTATTTTGAGAACCCTAAGCTACGACACCCTTGAACATAATTGTAATAAATTTCGCTTTCGCCAACCTAGGGATGCCAGTTAAGGCAGTGAATTTAGCTTTCGCCAACCTAGGGAGGTGAAATATGGTAGTGATGGGTACTCGTGTCACAGCTGACGTTATGATTCTTGGATCACGTGTCATTTAATGTGTGGTTATGAGTACATCACATAAGAAAGATTGGTGGGATCTCTAACTTGTAGAACCTCTTCTGTATTATCAACACAAGGAAGACACAAGTTGTAATAAAACAAATTTTATTAACAAGATAGACAAGAGTAATCAACAACTACTAAATGAATACCATGAATGAAGAAGGAATAAAGTGCATAAGATGCATAAAAAGCAAGTGATTATGTTGGGAGTTGCTATATCAGAGCTACATTATCTGGAAAGATAAACTGTTGCTACTCTGAAACAAATAAGGTGAATAACCTTACTATGCATCAAACAAACATGTGTAATTTGTTATCAACTGCAATCAGCTATATAATACCTAATGTAACTTAGATAATCATATACTGATAATATACAACAATGCCAAGGTCTCTGAAAGAGGTTTGGAAGTGATATTTACGTTCGCTGCGGTTGAGTGAGCAGTCCGGTGGCGGCGACTTCTTCCACTGGTTGCGCTGGTGGCAGTACAGTGGGGAAAGGAGCAGGAATCCGTTTCGACAGCCTTGAAGATGAAGCGCTGTAGGATGCTGATCTCCTGGAGCACCAAGGGTCCTAAGATCTGGAACACGCAGATGTGGCCCTGGAGTAGGTGCTGAAGGTCCTTAGCTTGGAACACGCAAGCAAAAGTACCTGAAGTGAAGGTTTGTTAGCCGGAGCTTAACCTTGTTGCAAATGTCTGTGTGTCTTCTGCCTCTCTGGGCTAGACACTCAGAACTTGGTCAATCCGCTTTGTCTCTCTAGGATGGAGACTCAGGATGCTGCATCAATTGTTGTCTCACTGGACGAAGACTCTGAACGTAGATTATCTCTTTCCTCACAGACTAGAGGCTCAGAACGTGGTCGTATCTGTTGCTGCCTCAAAAGCTGGAGACTTGGACTTGGTATCTGTTGTTGTCTCACCTTTGCAGGCCGGAGACTCAGAACGAAGGTTGATCTGTTGCTGTACAGAACGTTGGTGTTTCTGTTAACGTCCCCTGGATGTGCCGGAGACTCAGAATGGGGTGTTTCTGTTGTGTCTTTCCCCTATGGGACCCAGACTAAGAACGGGGGTTCGTTCTGTGGGTGTCTTTTCCTTCACAGGTAGCAGACTCAGAACGTTGGTTGTCCTATTGCAGTCTCTTCCCTTAACGGATGGCAGACTCAGAACATGTGTTTCCTCGACTGGCCGCAGACTCAGAACTTTGGTGCTCTGTTTGTGTCTCTTAGAAATGCCGGGGGCTCAGAACTGTCTTGCTCTGTTGCAGTCTCTTTCCTTGACAGACTGAGACTCAGAACAAGGAGTGTCTTTTGGAAGGGTACCTTTATCCCTTTCCGATGAGGAGGAGATTGCAATTTGGCGCTTCTCCATTTCCATGCTGTGATTGGCTGGTTCCATCAAAGTGGGGAGGACACGTGGTGATCCACCCTTCTTTCGTCCTGTGGAATTTATTTGCATAGTCCAAACACAAAGCTAGAAAAGTGTCACTAAAGTTTTACCGGTGCATTTATCACTTTCCAAACCATAACCATAATGCATTTGGCAATGTTACGAACACATTAAGTCCAAACATGATGGGAGAAAATTGAACTGTCATGCATGCATTCATTTGTACATTAACAGCTAAGTTTGTGTAAGGTGTTGGACTACACATTGCTGTCACAAGGAATACTTATTTCTCTGAATAAGTATAAGATGTGTGTGTTGTAGTGTAGTCAATTTTTTTTTTTCCAACAATATGTTTATTTGTTTTTTTTAGTATTTAAATGACATACAACAGAACATCCTCTCAGACACAAAATACTGTTACAAATACAATAAAAATACAATACAAATTTTACCATATATACTATCGATAATGCCCTTTGACACAAGATATCAGGGACCAACCAACTCATAACGAGCTGGTCAGTGAATGAGTGATATTTCTTAACCATCTTCTTCCTCTTGATCTTCAATTAAGTCTGTACCTTCTGCAAAAAGCATGAAGGGTCTCCAAATACTTTCAAACAAGTCCTTTTTTCCTTTTAACAAGTATGTAATACGTTCCAATGGAAGAGTAGCCAACATCTGTTTAACCCATTGTCCAATACTTGGTCTTCTTATACATTTCCAATGTAGTGCAATCAACATTTTAGCTTGTAACAAACAAATATCAATAAACAGTTTCTCATTTTTTGCATATCCTATATGCTTGGGGTATAGACCTAAAATTATAAAGGAAGGTTCCAAAGGAAGGTCTTTAGAAATAATAGACTTCACCGTTTCCTTTATTTTACCCCAAAATATTTTAATTTCTCTACATTCCCAAATACAATGGAACAGTGTACCCTTTTTGTCTCCACATTTTGTACATATGTCTGGGATATTTGGATTGTATTGGTTTAATCTGGCAGGGGTGACATAAACACGCATAAGCCACTTGTACTGTAACAATCTCAACCGAGAGTTTATAGTTTGCTTATGTGCTTTACGGCAAACCACTTGCCACTCATCTAATGACAAATTTATTTGCAGATCTTTCTTCCAAGCTTCTAATTTCAAGGTTGAATTATCTGGGGAGTGTGATAATAGTAATTTATAAAATTGTGAGATTGCTCCTCTTTTAAGGCTATTTTCACTTATCATTTCTTCTAACTTAGATTTGGGTGGTTTCAATAGATTTCTTTGTTTTGTTCCTATATAACTTCTAAGTTGAAGATACTTGAAAAAATATTTTCTTAGAATATTGTATTTGTGTGCATGTCAAATGACATCATGTTATCTGAGTCTGTTGGATATAGATCTTGAATTTTCTCCAATCCATTTAAAGCCCGTTGTTTAAATACTGCATCGGCTCTCCCCGGGGAGAAAAGTTCTGATTACCCCAAATTGGGGTTAGCCGTGATAAAATAACTGGTTCTTTAATGTGCCTTTTAACATTATACCACACCTTAACCATGTTTTTAACTATTAGGTTTTTAGTTTTCTTCATCAAATTAACTTCTGTATCAGAAAAAAAGGTACAAAGGTAATGGAGGGCTCAAGATGTTACTTTCCATTTCTGTCCACTGGGGAGGGTAATTTTTACAAAAATAGCACCCTATAGATCTGAGCTGAGCTGCCCAGTAGTACCATTCTATGTTTGGGCACATCAAGCCTCCTTCATCGTAGGGTAAATTGAGTAGTGACAGTCTTATTCTAGCACATTTGTTTGACCATATAAAATCAAGAAGCAGTTTCATAAATGCTTTAAACCAGTCAGCAGGGGGTGGCAAAGGAATGTTCTGAAAAACATACAACAATTTTGGAAGTATATTCATTTTGTAAATATTAATTCGACCTATAAGGGACATGGGAAGAAGACTCCATCTGTTGATACTATCTCTAATTTCGTTATGTATCGATTCATAATTATGCTGAACAATTAAATCTAAATTTGGAAGGATAAGTATTCCTAAGTAAGTAAATTTAGAAACTGATTTGAATTGTGATACGGCTACAGGCGGATTTTCTCTCTCTCCTTTATCTAGCAACAAGATGATTTTAATTTGTTTATTACATATCCTGAAATATGACCAAACCCATCAATTAGTTTTAACAAAGTGGGAATAGATGTATTTAATTGTGAAAGGAATAAGATGATATCATCTGCATATAGCGACAGCTTGTGTTCTACCTGACCAACCGTGATTCCGGATATGTGTGAATGTGACCGTACAGCTATAGCCAAGGGCTCCAATGCTAAAGTAAAGAGCAACGGGGATAACGGACATCCCTGTCGACAGCCACGTTTAACTAAAATTGGTTTAGACACGTTCTTATTTGTTAGAATCTCTGCAGTTGGGTGTAAATATAATAGTTGTATCCATTTTCGAAATTTTGGCCCCAATCTAAATCGTTTTAACACATCAAAAAGATAGGCCCATTCTACCCTATCAAACGCTTTTTCAGCATCCAGGGAGAGGAGGGCCGTATCCTTAGTGTTTTCTAATGCTTGAATAACATTAAGAACCCTCCTAACATTGTATAGACCTTGTCGACCTGAAACAAAGCCATTTTGATCCCTGTGTATAATCAATGGAAGGGTTTCCTGTTAACGAGTTGCTAGTAATTTGCTGACTATCTTAAGATCAGAATTAAGCAGGCTTATTGGCCGTTATATTCTCACATTTATCCCTAGATTTTCCAGGCTTAGGCAATAAGATAATTAATGCATTGGCCATTGAGTTAAGGAGGTCCCCAGCTATAAAAGCCTCCTGTAACATTTCCAATATTGGCCTTACCAACTTTCCTTTAAACTTTTTATAAAAGTCGATTGGAAACCCATCAGGTCCAGCTTTTTTACCTGTGCTCATGTTGTCAATTACTTTGATTATTTAATCTTCATGTCTGAGTCTAATTGTCGGCCAAGTTATTCTGTGATAGTTGGTATGTTTAATTTGTCTAAAAATAATTTTTGTGTGTTTAGGTCTGTATGGTCCTGAGAATCATAAAGTTTTTCATAATAATTTCTAAATTCTTTATTTATCTCTATTGGATCCACAATTGTCTCCCCATTTGTATTTATTATTGTTGTTATGTCTTTTTGTGTTTCCAGTTGTTTTATTTGCCATGCTAGAATCTTACCGGGCTTTTCTCCCTGTTCATAAAAAGATTGATTTAACCTAAGTATGTTAGAGGCTGCCCTGTCCGCTGTAGCTTTATTGTATTGTGCTTTTAACAGCAACAGCTCTTTTTCTACATGTGAATTTTTATCTCTAAACAGTTGCTCCTCCAAATACTTTATTTTTTCTTCCAACTGTTGTCTTTTCTTGCGCTGTTCTTTAGATTTTGAAGAGGTATAAGAAATGATATAACCCCTTATGCAAGCCTTAAAGGCATCCCATTTGATACAAGCTGTGGTTTGTGTTGTGTTTAAACAAAAATATTCATCAATTTTATTCCCTACATATCCTACGAAAGATTCATCCTTGAGCCATTTTTGGTGTAAGCACCATCTAGGAGGGTCTATCAATAAATCTTTATGAATATATTTTATATTGCATGAAGCATGGTCTGAAATTGTTATATTATCATAGAAACAATCTCCCATATTAGGCAACAAGTCTACCGAAATCAGAAAGTAATCTATGCGGGAGTATGTGTTAAATGTTTTGGAGTGACAAGAGTATGTAATATCGATAGGATTTTGATGTCGCCAAATATCTACCATCTGTAACTCCTTCATAAAATTCTGTATGACTTCTCTGCTTTTATGATGAGTCTGGTCAATTTCCGTGGATCGGTCTAGGATTGGATTCAAAACACAGTTCCAATCTCCACCAATAATAATTTTACCTGAGAGAGAAGAAATGGTTAGAAATAAATTTGTAAAGAATCGATCGTCATCTATATTTGGTCCATACACATTCACTAAGTTAAAATTTTTATGTAAAATTGATCCCTGAATAATCAAGTATCTTCCGAATTTATCTTTTATAATATTTGTAACGTGCAAAGGCATCGATTTATGAACCAGTGTAATTACACCTCGAGCTCTTGATGTCACGGTTCAGGGTGCCTTCCCTGCTCCTCTCGCTGTTTGTGTTGTTCGGCAGCTTGTGGTCTGGGCAATCAGCGCTGATGGTGCGGCGGGATTGCGCAGATCACGAGCTGACTCGCTACCACCTGTGGCTTATTTCCCCACGCCTTTATATGTCCCCACTTTTCCTTTCCTCGCTGTGAGTAGATTGTTTTGTCCTTACCTGTGATTTGTGTCACTCTCACGCTGCAGTCTGATCCTCTGTTCTCTTGTGCTGCAGGATTCTTAGCGCAGTTCCAGCCGCTTGGACCAACTCTGGAATCTCTGTTTTTCCTAAGCAAGCAGTTAAATATTGTTTATGTTATTTTGTGTTTTTTCGCTGCCGGCTAGCTCTGGTATCTCCGCTTCTCCTAGCAGTGGTTAATTATCGTTTGGGTCATTTGGTGCTTTGTCGCTGCCGGCCAGCTCTGGAATCTCCGCCTAGTCTACGGCGGTTTACTATTGTTTGTGTTACTTTGTGTTCTGAGGCAACAAGAAATAAACTTTACTATTTCTAACTCTGCATCTGAGTCCTTTATCACCCTCACCCCTTGACAGAATCTACTCACCAGTTATGGATTCAGCAGAGGAAACGGAGCTGCGCCGAGCCCTCTCTCAGCAGGGCATTCTACTCGGTCGGCAGCAGGAAGAACTCGAGGCTTCTCGCCACGCCTATGCAGAGGTTTCGCTCCAACTCAGCCAGCTGGTGGAACGGCTGGACCAACTACAGGCCAGCGCTTCTTCAGCTCAGGCTGCTGCACCCGTTCCTGGCCCGGAAAGAGCCGTTTCTCGCCACGCTGAGCCGCGGCTTAACCCGCCCGCTCCTTACTCGGGTGAGCCCAACTCATGTCGATCATTTCTGTCCCAATGCTCGCTGGTTTTCGCTCTCCAGCCTTCCTGTTTCCCCACGGAGCTATCCAGGGTAGCGTATGTCATCACGCTCTTGGTGGGTCGAGCAAGGGAGTGGGGCACTGCCATGTGGGATGGCGAACACGCTTGCTGCGGATCGTTCGAGGCGTTCTCAGGGGAGCTGCGCAAGGTATTCGATCACTCGGCTCGAGGGATTGAGGCGGCTAGAGCATTGTCGGTGCTTCAGCAGCGCGAGCTGTCCGTGTCCGTGTATTCCATTGAGTTTCGCACGCTCGCTGCAACCTGCGGCTGGAACGAGAAAGCTCTCTGGGATCGCTTCCTCCACGGCCTGGCTGAGCATGTGAAGGACGAGATCTATTCCCTGGAGCTACCTACTGGCCTAGACGGGCTGATCGATCTCGCGATTCGGGTCGATGACCGGATTACTCTCCGCTCCCGGCACCGAAGAGGGGGATTTCCCCGCGAGCGCGTCACGAGCGCTGAGTCAGTAACGGCTCGTGACACTGTTTCTCAATGCCTCGTCCTCCCGGAGGAGGAGCCTATGCAGGTCGGAAGAGCGCGACTTACGGTGGGGGAACGACGCCGTCGCCTGGCCAACAGGTTGTGTCTTTACTGCGGGGAGGCGGGGCATGTGGCAGCTGCGTGCCCTGTAGCGGGGCAACGCTCATCACGCAAGGAAGAGCATGGGGTGAGCGTTACATCGACTCGACTGCCATCTGGTGGTCGAGCCGAGTTTCTTGCTTCTTTACGGTTCGGGGGAGCTGCTTTTCAGGTATCGGCATTAATTGACTCTGGAGCAGAGGGCGATTTTATGGATTCTGGATTGGCTACGCGCCTGGGGGTTTCGTCCGTTGCCCTGGCCAAGCCCATTTCGGCTAGAACACTTTGTGGCACCCTACTCACTAAGATCACTCATGTCACCAAATTCATCACATTAACCCTGTCTGGTAATCACGCTGAGGAGATCCGATTCTTCCTCATTAACTCGCCCACCACCCCTGTGGTGTTAGGTCACACCTGGTTGGTTAAACATAACCCCCACATCGATTGGGCCCACAGTTCCGTGTTGGCTTGGAGCCCTTTCTGTTTAGCCCAATGTTTGGGTGCTGCGTTTTCCCCTGTTATGTCTTGTTCTGTGTTGCAGGAGGAGCTGGTGAGCCTGGCGGATGTACCGGAGGTTTACCATGACTTGAGGGCGGTGTTCAGTAAGTCCCGAGCTTCATCTCTGCCTCCGCACCGCCCGTATGACTGTGCGATTGACTTGTTGCCTGGCACGTCTCCACCTAGGGGGCGCCTTTACTCTCTATCTGGCCCAGAGAGGGAGGCCATGGAAAGGTATATTCATGATTCTCTGGCAGCTGGCATTATCCGTCCCTCTTCCTCTCCAGCTGGGGCGGGGTTCTTCTTCGTGGAGAAGAAGGATGGTTCTTTGCGCCCCTGTATAGATTATCGGGGGTTGAATGACATCACGGTAAAGAATCGTTATCCTTTGCCGTTGATGTCATCGGCCTTTGAGCTCTTGCAGGGGGCAACCATCTTTACGAAGTTGGACCTCCGCAGTGCTTACCACTTGGTTCGGATTAGGGAGGGGGACGAATGGAAGACCGCCTTTAACACCCATACTGGGCACTTTGAATACTTGGTCATGCCCTTTGGCCTTTCAAACTCCCCAGCGGTCTTCCAGGCACTCGTCAACGACGTGCTCAGAGACATGGTCGACCGGTTTGTTTTTGTGTACCTCGACGACATCCTGATCTTCTCCCAAAACGAACGCGATCATGTCCAGCACGTCAGGCGAGTGCTCCAGCGGCTGCTGGAGAATCGTTTGTTCGCTAGGATGGAGAAGTGTCAGTTTCACGCACAGTCAGTTCCGTTCCTTGGGTTTGTTCTCTCGCCTGAAGGCATCCGGATGGACCTCGCCAAGGTAGAAGCGGTTGCTGATTGGCCTACCCCAGATAGTCGCAGAGCGGTCCAGCGTTTTCTGGGGTTTGCCAATTTTTACAGGCGGTTCATTCGGAACTTTAGTCAGGTCGCCCTTCCTCTGACGGATCTCACCTCCACTAGGAAGCGGTTCTGTTGGTCGTTGCAGGCACAGACTGCGTTTGAAAATCTGAAGAGTCGATTTATTTCGGCTCCCATTTTAACAACCCCTGACCCATCCCGGCAGTTCATTGTTGAGGTGGATGCGTCTGAGGTGGGGGTTGGGGCCGTGTTGTCTCAGAGATCACCTTCTGACGAGAGAATACACCCCTGCGCCTTCTTTTCCCATCGTTTAACCCCCACGGAACGGAACTACGACATTGGGAATAGGGAGTTACTAGCTGTCAAGCTGGCGCTGGAGGAGTGGCGTCACTGGTTAGAGGGCGCAGGATTTCCGTTCATCGTTTGGACCGACCACAAAAACCTAGAGTACATCCGCACAGCCAAAAGAATGAATTCTAGGCAGGCTCGCTGGGCATTATTTTTTGGACGTTTCAGGTTTACTATTTCTTATCGCCCAGGCTCTAGGAATGGTAAACCTGATGCGCTGTCGCGGATTTTTGAGGCTAAAGTTAGTCCCGCCCCCCCTGTGGCTATTCTGCACCCCGAACAGGTGGTGGTGGCAGCGGTCACCTGGGGGGTGGAGTCCAGAGTCCGCACCGCACTAGGCGACGCTACTGTCCCCGCGGGGTGCCCAGAGAGCCTGCTGTTCGTGCCCCAGTCGGTCCGAACTAGCGTCCTACAGTGGGGCCACTCCTCTAGCCTAGCTTGCCATCCTGGAGCGACTTGCACTCATAGGTTAATCAAGCAGCGGTTTTGGTGGCCGTCCATGGCGCGGGATGCTCGGCGGTTCGTGTCGGCCTGTCCGATTTGCGCTGCGGGTAAGGGCTCCAATCGACCCCCAGCAGGGCTACTCCAGCCGCTGTCAGTCCCTTCGCGACCCTGGTCACACATAGCGATGGACTTTGTTACGGGCTTGCCCCCTTCTAATGGCAAGACTGTAGTCCTCACTGTGGTGGACAGGTTCTCGAAGGCGACCCACTTTATTCCCCTCCCCAAATTACCTTCAGCGAGGGAGATGGCGTCTATTGTCTTGGATCACGTCTTCCGTATTCATGGCCTCCCGGTGGACGTGGTTTCTGACAGGGGTCCCCAGTTTGTGTCTAAATTTTGGACAGAGTTCTGTCGACAGCTGGGGGCGACTGCGAGCCTGTCCTCTGGATACCACCCGCAGACCAATGGTCAGGCTGAGCGTGCCAACCAGGATTTAGAGAGTGTTCTGCGCTGTGTGGCGTCCGCCGAACCGTCATCTTGGAGTTCCAGGTTAACCATGGTCGAGTATGCGCATAACTCCCTCCCGGTCTCGTCTACGGGGTTATCTCCCTTTCAGTGCTGTTTAGGCTACCAGCCACCATTATTTCCCTCTCAAGAATCCGATGCTGTTGTTCCTTCCGCGCATGCGTTTGTTCAGAGATGCCTCCGTACTTGGAGGATCGCCAGAGAAGCCCTTACTCGGACTGGCGAGAGGAACAAAGCGTCGGCGGACCGTCACCGTATCAAGCCCCCACTTTACGTGTGTGGCCAGAAGGTCTGGTTGTCATCTAAGGACATCAACTTCAGACTTCCCTCACGTAAACTGGGACCCAAATTTGTTGGACCGTTTATTATCACTAAGGTGCTTAGTCCGGTGACGGTGCGGCTCAAATTAACCCCCCAGTTTAAAAAGATCCACCTGGTGTTCCATGTTTCCAAGATCAAACCCGTCTTTCGATCCCCCCTTGAACCCCTGACCTCTGCCCCCCCGCCTCCTAGACTCATCGAGGGGTCGCCAGCCTATACGGTGTGGCGGCTCATTGATGTTAGGCGTAGGGGTAGAAGTTACCAATACCTGGTAGACTGGGAGGGTTATGGTCCGGAGGAGAGATGCTGGATTCCAGCTCGTGACGTTCTGGACCACGCCCTCATTGATCAGTTCCATCAGCGTCATGGTGAGACCTCAGGTGGGGGGTACTGTCACGGTTCAGGGTGCCTTCCCTGGTCCTCTCGCCGTTTGTGTTGTTCGGCAGCTTGTGGTCTGGGCAATCAGCGCTGATGGTGCGGCGGGATTGCGCAGATCACGAGCTGACTCGCTACCACCTGTGGCTTATTTCCCCACGCCTTTATATGTCCCCACTTTTCCTTTCCTCGCTGTGAGTAGATTGTTTTGTCCTTACCTGTGATTTGTGTCACTCTCACGCTGCAGTCTGATCCTCTGTTCTCTTGTGCTGCAGGATTCTTAGCGCAGTTCCAGCCGCTTGGACCAACTCTGGAATCTCTGTTTTTCCTAAGCAAGCAGTTAAATATTGTTTATGTTATTTTGTGTTTTTTCGCTGCCGGCTAGCTCTGGTATCTCCGCTTCTCCTAGCAGCGGTTAACTATCGTTTGGGTCATTTGGTGCTTTGTCGCTGCCGGCCAGCTCTGGAATCTCCGCCTAGTCTACGGCGGTTTACTATTGTTTGTGTTACTTTGTGTTCTGAGGCAACAAGAAATAAACTTTACTATTTCTAACTCTGCATCTGAGTCCTTTATCACCCTCACCCCTTGACACTTGATGTAAATGATGATGCATACAGCGATCCCTGCCACCTCCTGCTAATTCTGATATTTTCCTCCTCAAGAGTGTGGGTTTCCTGCAGAAAGACTATTTTAGAGCCAAGATCTTTTATTTTGTTCATAACCTGCTTAATCTTTTTAGGTGTACCCAAGCCTCTGCAATTCCAGGAAGTATATTTAATTTCAAATTTTTGTGTCATCTAAACAAACATACAATAGTCTTATTTTTACACTATATATATGTGTCTGAGAGTTAACACACACTAGAACATTAGAGCTAAATGCTGCAAACAGCACAAACATCACAACAACAAAACCCCCCAACCCAGCTAACTGGGTAAACCCCTGAAATACACTACTTCCAACCGCGAACATCGTTAGATTCCTAGCATCTAAACTATTGTCTCAACGTTCACCTGCAACTGTATTCAAGTAATGTATCCTTTTTGAACAGTACTTGCATTTGTACTTCGGTAATGCCTTATCAAAATACCTACCCTGTGTAGTTGGCAGTGGCAGTACCTATTAACATAAGTCATTCTGTTTCTACCATTTCCATTTGGATCTTCTGGGTAAAGATTTTGGCCTCCACTGGGGAAGTAAACTTGTGGACTTTCTCTTTATATGTCAGCACCAACGTGGCTGGGGAAAGAATGCCATGCCTCACTCCTAGCTTACGCAGTTGATCGCGAACAACATCGAACTGCTTACGCTGCCTGTGCACCTCCATAGCGACATCAGCAAACAACTTCACACGCTGATTCTTATAGAAGATATCCTTCTTTGTTTTGGCAGTTCTTAATACGATTTCTTTCTGCTTGTAGTTAAGAAATCTCATGATTACCGTTCTCGGTGAGGTATTGGTGTCTCTCTTTGGCCCGATGCGGTGGGCCCTTTCCAGGACTAAAGGGTGACGCATTGGGTTTAACTCCAGCGCGTCTGGCAACCAGCTCTCCAAAAAGCCGCACATGTCAAATCCCTCAGAATTTTCAGGGAGACCCACCAGCCTCAGATTATTCAAACGCAATCTTGTTTCCATATCGACCACTTTGTCCTCAAGGTGTTTATTTCTTGTCTGTAAGCTCTCGACCACCGTTTTCAAGTCGACCTGCTCGTCTTCCACGTTAGACAGACGCACCTCTGCCCCAGCCATCCGCTCTGTACATTCAGTCACCTCCTTTCTTGTTTCTTCTATAGCTTTAAGTACCCCATCAAATCTTCCGGTGAACTCGCTTTTCAAATTGTGTATCTCTCCCAATATCTCATCTTTAGCCATATTCAGGAGCTGTTGGTCTTTGCTGGGTGGAATCAGCGCTTCATTGTTCACATCACCTCCGTTAGCTTCTGTGCTAGCAGCATTAGCGTCCTTCGTAGTGTTAGCTTCCCTGCTAGTTGGCTGCTCTGCGCCATGCGCTCCAAAGCTTGTTAATTTGGATTGTGTTGTTGATTTAGGCTTATCTCTACTGCCTCTTCCAGTGCCAGGCATTTCTGCGTCAATTCCACAGTTTCGGAGAGTTTTTGGTTCAAGTATAAGGATTAGACAGGATTGTTGTAGAGAGCAGGCTCGAACGTGACCCACTAGCTTGCGGCCATACCAGGAAGTCAGTGTAGTCAGTTTTAAGGTTTGAAAACATAGTTATGAATGGATTTGGATGGATCTCCATGATCTCTCTTAGTTTCACCCACTGCTGCTGCATCTGGAGGTCCTAAGGAATTTTTATGGTCGGTCACAGGCCAAACCCTTAGGAACAGTCTCAAGGTGGGTGAAGGGCACAAACTGCATTTTGACCAATAGGAAGTTCTGTCCTTCCCGGGCTTTGCACCAAATGTGGTCTTCTTGTGCTCTAAGAGGTGTCTGGCTGTTGTCCTGGCATCTTTATCTGATGCCGTTGGACAGTCTGTTTATGTTAGTTCACCAAGATCCAATCAAAATGTAGCAAACCTATGTCCAGTATTGTAGTCAGGGAGGGCTCCTGCCATAAACTGGGCCCTGGAATGTGCTGTCCACTACATAATAAACTAAAACATACATACATTCATACATATATACATACATATATACATATATACTAGAGGTGTGACGAGACACTTATCCCATGAGACGAGACACGAGACTGGGTTCACAAGAACGAGACGAGACGAGATTTTTAAAACTTTTTTAAAGAAATCCTCAATGATGAAATATAAAGGGGAAAATAGTATTTTACTTAACTGAAAAACACAAAATGCAAAAAATATAGGTGTATTTTTAATGAACTTGTACTTTTAAAAAATTAAACTTCTATTTTAATGAATTATATGCAGTAATAAACATGTATAAACTGGATTCTGGATAAACTTAAAAATAACGTTTTTTTAATAAATTGGAGAGCACGGTTTTCTCTTGATTCTGAAGAAAAGATTAGAAATCTAAACAAAATAATTTACTAGTGGTTCTGACAAAATCTTATTGCATAAGTCTTTTTAAAAATATATTCGAACAAAATTAAAAAGAAAAAAAAATGAAATCAGTGTCTCAATTACATACTGTTAATTTGACTGAGTTTGACATTCAAACTCAGAAGTCAAAACAGCAGTATAGTCATAGTCATAGTCACCTTTATTTATATACCGCCTTTAACAATACAGAATTGTGGCAAGGCGGCTGTACAGTATTAAATAGGAAACAGTACATCAACAATGCCAAAGGCAACAGTAAACACTCACATTTTAGGTAAAGGTAGTTAATCAAAATCATTAAAATAAAATACAATATTGTGTTTAAAGAAAGTGTCCCCAACTAAGCAAGCCAGAGGCGACAGCGGCAAGGAACCAAAACTCCATCGGTGACAAATGGAGAAAAAACCTTGGGAGAAACCAGGCTCAGTCGGGGGGGCCAGTTCTCCTCTGGCCAAAAGTTCCCGTGGTCCTGTGCCGACAGCCGTCTAGGTGATGTGGTCTTCACTGTGGATCCGTCTCTGGGGCTCATCTAGTTGATGTGGACTCCGCTGACATTCAGGGCGGTAGAGGTCGTCTCTAGGTGCCGATCCACCATGTGGGCTGGGTTCGGACTGGATCCGGGGGCTGCAGTGACCATCTGATCTGGATACGGACTGGATCTGGTGGTTGATGTGACCTCGGAATAAGAGAGAAACAGACTAATATTAGCGTAGATGCCATTCTTCTGACGATGCACTGAGTACATCGGTGTTATGGGAAGTGTTCCCGGTTCCGGTTGACCTAATTAGTGCAGCCTAACAATCCTTTAACGGATTTGAATTATAAGAATATGTTAATTAGTTATTAGTGTAAGCAAGGTTAAAGAGATGTGTCTTTAATCTAGATTTAAACTGACAGAGTGTGTCTGCGTCCCGAACATTGTAGGGTAGATTGTTCCAGAGTTTGGGTGCTAGATAAGAAAATGATCTGCCGCCCGCAGTTGATTTTGATATTCTCGGTATTATCAAATTACCAGAGTCTTGAGAACGCAGCGGACGTGAGGGACTATAATGTGATAAGAGCTCGCTCAGGTACTGAGGAGCTAAACCATTCAGGGCTTTGTAAGTAATTAGCAAGATTTTAAAATCTATACGATGTTTAATAGGGAGCCAGTGCAGTGTAGACAGAACCGGGCTAATATGATCATACTTTTTGGTTCTAGTAAGAACTCTAGCTGCTGCATTTTGGACCAGCTGGAGTTTGTTTATTAAGCGAGCAGAACAACCACCCAATAAAGCATTACAATAATCTAACCGTGAGGTCATAAATGCATGGATTAATGTTTCAGCATTTGACATTGATAGCATAGGGCGTAGTTTAGATATATTTTTGAGATGGAAAAATGCAGTTTTGCAAATACTAGAGATGTGGTTTTCAAATGAAAGATTACCATCAAATAGCACACCTAGGTTCCTAACTGATGACGAAGAATTAACAGAACAGCCATCAAGTATTAGACAGTGTTGTAGGTTATTACATGCTGAGGTTTTAGGCCCAATAATTAACACCTCTAGTATGTTCCTCTAGGGGGCAGTAATACAGGACACTCTTTGGAAGGTTTCACAAGCGATTTTTAATGTCAATATTGTGACTTCTGCATCACTTTTGACAATGAAAACTACTGCAAAATATTCTTTATTAAATCTGTAAAACGACACAGTCTTTAAACCGGAGATAGAAGATTGTATTTATTTTTAACTAAATTATGTATTGCTTTTATTTTTAATAGTATGTCTCAGCTAGAAATATTTCATATTCTGGGAATGTTTTCAGCAGCAAGTTTTATTTTAGTTTCCATAATATTCTCCTAAAGGTAGGATCACATTCTCTAAAAACATTCCACAAATGTTTATTGATAACATTGTAAGAACATTATCCTCTAACATTCTAATAAAAATTCCCATCACACTAGATGTGGACTTACATTGCTCAAATGTCACATTTTGGTTGAAAGTGAAAACCCAACCTTTGTTTGAAGTCAAGCTCCAGCATCTTTAAATAACTCCAAAAACAGCATTACCAGCTTCACTTATTATAAACCAGATTGGCTTTATTTCTGTCATACATTTACACAAGTTTTTATTGAAATTAACAGAGGTTTGGATGTTGATTGAAAGTAACGGTTTGGTTTGATGTCACCATTATGGTGAGAAGCATTTGCTTTAGTTGGACAATTTGACACTTTTCAATCTTTTCTTTAGCAGTTGTAACTGTATTTGTCATGGCAAGAACCACAAGAAAGACTGTGGTCATGTAATGTTGAGTACTTGATGTTAATCGTCATGTAGTGATCTGATCACATCTAGAGTCTAATCTATGTTATTAAATTCATATTAGTGACTGTAGTAATGTGCTTTAACTGTATAAAATCCAGCAATGTTCTGATCAAATAATCTACATTTTTACTTCAATTTTTTTTTTTTTTTTTTTAACATTTTAAACTATGTGGTACTTCGATAGACACAAACATCAAGAATCAGTGTATGAATCTCAACAAAGGTGACATGCTTCATGCCGCAATGCATTCTGGGAGCCCTAGATGAGTTTCGTATGATGCAGTCACAATACATTGCAGCAAGTCACCATTGTTGAGATTCATACACTGATACTTTATGTTTGTGGCAAAGAAACTTTGTCAGCTTTAAAATTTTCTAATTAAAGCTCCTTTTAAAGATTTTTTAAGATTACTATGATTATAGATTACCACCAGGTGACCACATTTTCTCATGTTGTTTTTGCCATAACAAGCAGAACTACAGCAGCTAGAGAAAAACATTTAAAGTCAAGAGTCAGTTTTGATTAACTAAAGCAAACACTTCTCACCATAATGGTAACATCAAACCAAACTATTACTTTCAAATGGACATTGACGTTTAAACCTCCGTTAAACTCAATAAGACCTTGTGTAAATAAAGGTTGGGTTTTTACTTTCGACCTAAATTTGAATTCTGAGCATCATTTGAGTCCACATCCAATATCCAATGTGAATTAAAATGTTAGAGGATAATGTTGTTATTATTAAACATTTGTAGAATGTTTTTAGAGAATGTTATTCTACCTTTTAAGAGAATATTCTGGGAACTAAAATAAAACTTGCCACTGAAAACATTACCAGAACATAGCATAATGTTCTCTAAGTATTCTTACAACAATAACATTCCTAGCTGGGTTGTTCTATTATAGTTCTGTGGCTAAAACCACCACCAAAATGTTTGCTATTTGTAACAAGACACAGCCTTTAAAGTTGTGATATAAAACAGTGTCATAAATATATATTTATATATAAATATTATATATATATATATTAGATTGATTTTCAAATTCAAGTCAATGCATCAGCAAAATAACACTTTTGCCAGCTTTGACTAAATTGTTCAATTTCAAAAGCATGTGTTCTGTTATAGTTCTGTGCCTAAAACAAATATAAAATTGTTCTTATAAAAACAGAAACAAGACACACACCATGAAGGTGATACAGAAGTGTATTTATTTTAAATGAATTTATTTATTGGTTTATTTCAAGAACAACTTTTTGGTGTCATAGTTCTGTGAATACAATGAACATTAAAATGTTCTCACAAGGACCTGGAATAAACCTTCTGCATAACCACTGGATTATGGAATGATAATGATATTTAATATTTTTTTTGCTTTTATTCATTTTATTTATTTAATAATAGTAATAACATATAACCGCAATCACATATCTTGTTTACAGTATTTCTTATTTAAATGCAAGTGAGCGTTATAAGTGTTTGTCTTTATATCTTTATCACATTGGTGCACAAATTGCTCTTGTTTTGTTAACTAAAAAAAAAAAAAAAAAAAAAAAAACATTCAGAAGGGAAACCATTAAGCATTTTATCCTTTCACATGTACTTTGTAGACGGTCCCTAGCTGACCTAAACGCAAGCTCCCCGCTGCTACAGCATTTATGCGTTTCAACATATCGATGAGGATTAAAACAACTAAACTGCGATGTGTTCAGTTCTACCTTCTAATGCTTTTCAGAAAAAGCCATTTTGTATGCAATTGTACTCATTCACTAAGAATGTATTGAAGTTTTTCGCGGCTGAATATCTGTCTAACATCCAACGTCAAACGTCAAATCAACTTTATATCGGTATGAGCAGCAGCATGAAATGTTAATGTCTTTAACATTTGTTTCACATTGTAAACGTGGAGCGTGAACAGCGCGATGTAAAACAGTCATAATATTATCTATTATTTTACTGTACATGTAACTATTATCCCAGCCAACACATCCATGTGGGGCCCATAAGGGTTGCAACTGGGCCGATATCTGGGGCCCACACGGGCTAACCAACTGGGAACCAGCTAATTTTGTCCTCAGTTTCCATGCTGGCCCTCCATGGGTTAGCCCAGATGGGCACCATATACACAGCAAAACACCTGATGTTAATAAGCAGAATCACCAAAGGAGAAAACCAAAATTTTTAAACAACCATTATAGTGGTCAGTGTTTGCATTAGTTGGGCTCTTGACCCTTAAATCTCAATATTAGGTCTTGTTTGGCTGCAATTACTGAGTTATAACAGCCAGACAAGCAAAGAGCAAAAGTCAATAAGATGGCATTGACTGTGCTTGACTTAATCATCATATAGTGACTTGAGTATTTAACATAGAATTTCCTTACAGATTAAAAAAAATAACTGTGAACAACAGATCAATCAGTTTTGCCATAATCAGACAGATGATGAAAAAAAGTTTATCTTAATTTAGACACACAGACATGAAGAATCAGTGTGAGAATCACAACAACGGTGACCATCAAAAAGCGTGTTGTAGCCAATCAGAACTCATCCATGACTCCCATCATGCATTGCGGCATGAATAAATTATGAGAGTTCAGAGTTGATCTGTTTATCTGAATATGCCGTTTGTCACCATTGTTGAGATTCATGGGCTGGTTTTTGATGTCTATGTGTGCCTAGGTGAAATATTTCTTTTTAAAACCGGTTGTAAAAAAAAAATCTTTCCAAAATGTATAGGAAGTGGTAGATCTTCTGTGGATTGTCAAGGCTATTACAATAAGCAAAAAAAAAAAAAAAACTAACTTAGAGATTAGACTTTAGGTGATTTACGTCAAACAATGAATATGTTAAAACATAAATCACCTGGTGACTTGAGCTCTTGGCTTGTCTGGCTGTTTCAACTCAAATACAGCAGCCAAACAAAATCTAGTATTAAAGATTTAAGGGTCAAGAGCCCAACTAATGCAAACACTGACCACTATAATGGTTGTTTAAAAATTTTGGTTTTCTCCTTTGGTGATTCTGCTTATTAACATCAGGTGTTTTGCTGTGTATATGGTGCCCATCTGGGCTAACCCATGGAGGGCCAGCATGGAAACTGAGGACAAAATTAGCTGGTTCCCAGTTGGTTAGCCCGTGTGGGCCCCAGATATCGGCCCAGTTGCAACCCTTATGGGCCCCACATGGATGTGTTGGCTGGGATTGTTACGGTGGTGCTTAGAAGCCGTTGCGCACATACTGCACATTACTAGAGCACCTGGTATCACCTGGAGTAACGAAAAGACATTAACAGGTAAGTCTGAGTTTAACCTGAGATCTGTTTAGATGCAAATAAACCGTACTGGTAGTATAGCTATGAAACATTATAAACTTACAGTAATACGAGCAAGTATTTCTTCATTTTCTTTTGTTTCCTGCTGTCGAATCCTCTGGAATGGTGTCCAGACATTAATAGTATTGCTTTCGATTTCACTTTAGGTAAAAGAAAACAGCGCCACACAATGAAGGTGATGACGTTGCCCTCCAGGATACTTGCTTTTGACGTACTATTAGCTACTGCACTAGAAGTGCCACTGAAAGCACTTACAATAAAATAAGCTATCAATTATTAAAATAAATAAATAAATAAATAAAATCTGTTGTTCCCTTGCAGTTCTTGCCAACTAGTCTAGTGTCAAAAAGTAATCCATTGGAAAATGTTTATCCGGATGTATTTATTTTGTTTGTAGTAATGCAAGGATTTTGCTATTTTGGATGATCTTTTCTTTGTGTTTGTACATATAAGGGTGTCCTTTGATCATCTTCACTGTGAAACCAGAAATATGTTGGACATTCATGAATTAGAGCTTAGATTGATGTAATGATTCATGTGTTTATTTATTCATTTTTCTTTGCAAGAAAGGTACAGTACCTACCCTGTTTGTACTATCATAAAAAGACTGAGTTGTGTCTGATGCATGTACTCTAAGGATTGTATTGGGGATTTATGATGATGGACATATTACTGAACAGATTATCATGAAATGGATGGTGTCCTTTTTTATTATTATAATTCATGTAGAACTTATGTTGAACTCAGTGACAATTTATTTTCCACATATTTTTTCAAACGTTAATTTCATTTCTACCAATACAATCATATTCTTTTAATTAAATATATGATTGGTAATGACAGAATGATCCGTTTTGAGTGAAGTAGTATTTGTGTTGCTGTGTTGCTCTTATTCACTTTTTCCACCAGATGGCGCCACGTCACTTATTTTCAGTCAGCGAAATGACCCAAAATATTTACTTTTCAGCTCTGGTTTACCATACCTGTCAAGTTTTGGATTTGAAAATAAGGGAAATTTTCCGGCGCCCGCCGCGAGCAGTCCCACCACCCCAACCAAGCTCCAGTATCCCTTACATTTTAAGACAGGTGACAAGAAAGCTAAAATCACCACTTGTCAACCACTTATAAATTACAATGGGCTTTATGCACAGCTGCACTACTTCCTGAACTTCAGGCAGCTTCTTTGTTTCCTGTCTGCCATTATTGGACAAACTGATTAATCCAGGTGATCAGTTTGTCCAATAATGGCAGACAGGAAACAAAGGAGCTGGCTGAAGTTCAGGAAATAGTGCAGCTGTGCATAAAGCCAATGATAGGCCTACCTTTGTTGACATTGACATGCTGTGAACATTCATAGCCTAAATGAAAACACAAAAGGGTATATATGAAGAGCATTTATTTAAAGGCTTATTTGCATATTTTCTGTTCATTTAACATTGCTTGTCTTTACATTTACATTTCATTTTCATTCCACATTCTTTTCACATTCACACACTCATTCATTTAATATTGCTTTTTTGTACAGTTTTTCTTTTCATTTCACATAAGAGATAGAAAATTACTCTTACAAAAAAACTTACTCTTAAAAACTTACTCTCTAAAAAATTACTCTTGTCTGTTTTTTCTTCTTTTTTCCCGCGTCGTCACTCATCATCTGACCTCACTAACCTCGCGACAACTGCCACCTACAGTACCTGTAGTAGGCTACTGCAAGTGGCAGATATCGCGAGGCTAGTGAGGGGTATAACTGCAATGGGGTGGGCGCTCCAAAATAGGGCATGGCTTCCTCCCTTTGACAGACAGACAGAGCTTGTGGGTAATTCCCGTTTATATAATTAACCACTGTCCACGAGCTTTGGGGCTTTTCTCTCGCTGAGCATATTTATTTATATAGCATAGTTTATTATATTTCAGATAAACTACAAACAATGTTTAATTTATAAAGTTTAGTTTTGAAATGTAAGTCAATAACAATAGGCTGAAGCTAGAGCCAATGGGGAAAGTCTTTGCGAGACGAGACCCCGCCCCGTTTTGGAGGTTTTGCCCAGTTTTGGAGTTCCCGCCCCATTTTGGAGATCTCCGGTCTGCAGTTATATGTACTTGGTGCTAGTGACAGAGCTCAGAGCACAGGGCGTTTTTTTTTTTTATAACGCAGGTTAAAATACGGGAGATTTACGGGAAAATACTAATACGGGAGGACGGCGGGAAAGAAGGGTAAATTACGGGACTTTCCCGGCCAAAACGGGATACTTGACAGGTATGGGTTTACACTCATTGTGAATTATGTGCGAAGATACAATAATAAGTATGGTCTTATATAATATAATAAAATATATTATTTTATTATAGTATTTTTCTTATTATTTTTTTTTATTTATAGTATATAATAAAATATAGTCTTTATGAACTACAAGCATAAAGGGCAATTTTGCACTATAATGCATTGTACTGCCTTCTTAAAAGTGTTAACAATTGCCGTTGCATTACCAGGATATCACTGTCTAGTAATAGTAATTGTGACTAGAAAAATAAGGCACAGTTGCATTGGCAGTGGGATACAAGAGATGACATATAACATGAATGAAGTAAAGAGCAGATAATTGAGGAAGACTGACCCTGACACGCAGGATGACCCTGGTCTCCAGACAAACCTCCAGAAGTCATTGCTATTGATTTGTGGGTGTTTAATGAGTGTTGTATTGAGAGGAGAATGATGCCCACTTTCAGCCATGGCCCACCCAAAGAGAAGTTTCCAAATGAATGCTATTTATTAAGTAAGAGATAATCAATGGTTTGCCATGTATTAAGGATTTTAAATGCACAACGTGGAGGCAAAGAACCTCCTATGTTTTATTTATTTCAAAATAAATACTGTTATATGGTACATCTGATGGTTCTACATACACTCTAAAAACAAATGGTGCTATATAGCACTAAAAGTGGTTCTTTGGCTCGTAATCATAGGGGAACCACATTTAGTGCTATATGGCACCTTTGTCAAATGGTTCTATGTAGAACCATCAGATGCACCATACACAGCAAAATCCCCAGTGTTAATTTAACACTCTGAGAGTGGACACATATAAACACTGAAGCAGTGTTGAAGGTAATGAGATAATTAGGTGATTAACAAAGTGATGATTGATCATTATTGAAGACACCTGATGTTAATAAGCAGAATCACCAAAGGAGAAAACCAAAATTTTTAAGCAACCATTATAGTGGTCAATGTTTGTATTAGTTGGGCTCTTGACCCTTAAAACTTTAATACTACATTTTGTTTGGCTGCTGTATTTGAGTTGAAACAGCCAGACAAGCCAAAAGCTCAAATCACCAGGTGATTGTGTTTTAACATATTCATTGTTTGTTGTAAATCACCCAGAATCTAATTTTGAAGTTAGATGTTTTTTTTTTTTTTTTTTTATTAATAGCCTTGACAATCCACAGAAGATCCAGCACTTCCTATACATTTTGGAAAGATTTTTTTTACAACCCGTTTATAGAAAAAAAGCTTTTCACCTAGGCACACATAGACATCAAGAACCAGCCCATGAATCTCAACAATGGTGACAAACGGCATATTGAGATAAACAGATCAACTCTGAACTCTCATAATTTATTCATGCTGCAATGCATGATGGGAGTCATGGATGAGTTCTGATTGGCTACAACACGCTTTTTGATGGTCACCGTTGTTGTGATTCTCACACTGATTCTTCATGTCTGTGTGTCTAAATTAAAACAGAATTTTTTTTTCATTGTTCGTCTGATTATGTTAAAACTGATTAATCTTTTGTTCATAGTTATTTTTTGCAATCTGTAAGGAAATTCTATGTCAAATACTCAAGTCACTATATGATGATGATTAAGTCAATCACAGTCAATGCTATCTTATTGACTTTTGCTCTTTGCTTGCCTGGCTGTTACAACTCAGTAACTGCAACTAAACAAGACATAATGTTGATGATTTAAGGGTCAAGAGCCCAACTAATGCAAACACTGACCACTATAATGATTGCTTAAAAATTTTGGTTTTCTCCTTTGGTGATTCTGCTTATTAACATCAGGTGTCTTCAATAATGATCAATCATCACTTCGTTAATCACCTAATTATCTCGTTAACTTCAACACTGCTTCAGTGTTTATATGTGTCCACACTCAGAGTGTTAAATTTACACTGGGGATTTTGCTGTGTATAGCATTGTATTACTTCAACAAAAATGGTGCTCAATAGAAACAATCATAGGGGCTTGTATTACTACAATAGTAGTAAATATATTTACTACAATGGCAAAATGTCTTGAATCACTTTTATGCTTTTCTAAGGTCAAAAGGTCTTATGTGGGAAATATTTCCTTATGGGGGCCTTAGGGGCAAAAAGATCTTCAGGAAATACACTGTATGTTAATGTTGTTTTTAATCCTTTCCCCAACTGAAGAGTTTAAGAGAGAGTTAGAGATCCTTATTCAGAGGCTTAACAGGTTCTTTGTATGGCAGTGGTGCTATATAGCACCTTAACGACCCCAGAGAACCGCTGAAGAACCAGACAGGGGCTTGACCGGTTCTTTATACACTAACGGTGCTATATAGCACCACAGTCACACCAAAGAACCACTGAAGCACCATTTTTTTTCTGTGTGTAGAACCATTTGACAAAGGTGCCATATAGCACCTTTTAAAATAGGTGCTATATAGCACTAAAAGTGGTTCCCCTATGATTACGAGCCAAAGAACCACTTTTAGTGCTATATAGCACCATTTGTTTTTAGAGTGTATGTGTTCGGCTGTTGTAAGGAGGAGGAAGGGGAATCCAGAGACAATTTTGTAACAAGACTGAGAGAAAAAGCAGCAACTTGTGACTACAGTGGCTTGAAGGATGAAATAATTTGTTTTAAAATCATACTGGGTATTACAAATGAAGGTACCAGACACAGGCTGTTAAGTGAAAAAAATTAACACTGTTCACGGCCATTGAGATGTGTCACACAGCCTAACACACATGAGAGCGATCGACGTGGAATGAGAAAAGAAAGCTCTCCTGTCCCCATGTTGAGAGAAATCGGGAGTAAAATGTTTGTTCTAGAATAAATGTGAACATGCATTAATTCATCTCACTCACAAAAAACAAATTCAGTATTCCTCAAAATGAATAAAAACAGTGAAATTCAACTCAGAATATGACACAAACCTGTAATAATTAAATATGTTAAATATACAAATATATTTGTATAATTTATTATACAAATAAATGCATAATAAATGCATTTAATCCCATTTCATTAACCAATGTCTTTGCTTGTTGACCTTCGATGATCCAATTCAACCATACTAATAAGCAAAAATTACTCAAGATAATCTAATATTTGTTTTCCTTTTTTTTTTATTGCTGAAGACTTGACTTTTTTTTTTTCTTCTGTGGTCTACTGTACAGACGTGAATTTACTTTTCTCAAAGCCTGAGGCTTTTGGTGTGAAAAGGCTTTTACATTTGCCAAAAACAGATAAGCAAGCCCTGCCCAGATTAAAAAAATAACGCAAAAGCAAAGTAACGCATTAATAAAAATAAAAAAAATAAAAATAACACACGATTGCGTGGCAGGTCACTACATTTTCAGTTAGATTCAGGAGCAACATGCAATGTGATGAGCTACAAGGACAAAGTAATGATGGCACCACACACACCACTCCACCACAGCAATGTCAAAACTCCAGTGAGTCTCTGGACTCCATGGGTGTTTCTGACACAGAATGTGTGGTCCTGTCACTGTCATTTGAGATTGTGGAGACAAGTCAAAGTCCACTTCTCTCAGGTTCTACTTGTGAACTTTTAGGCCTGGTGCATTTTACAATCCCAGATGAAATTAATCAAAATGAAACATGAACAGTATGAGCCTTTGACTAAGGGACAGTTGATTAATAAACACAGTGATGTACACTTGCCTGTGAAATCTCTCGGTGAGGTCCCTTTGAGCTGATCCCAGTGTTTCACCGGCACAGTGTGGCCCCTCAGAATGTTCCAGGTGTTATGAAAGTAGCTGTAAAAGCTCAACTAGATGCATATCAGGCAGAGGGTCTTATTACAGATGTTACAGAGCTGACTGACTGGATTAGCAATATGGTGATTGTTAAAAAAAACAGGATTTGTTGAAACAGGAAACAGGAACAGGAAAGCAGAGGATTTGTTTGAACCCAAAGTTCCTGAACAAAGCTCTGAAACAAAGTTCTCATTATGAAATGCCATTGGCAGAAGTATACAAGTTCATGGGAAATTTTCACATCTGTGCTGTTGAACTCCTGGAGGACGACCTCCTTAAATGCCCTGGTCTTTAATGGAGAGTTTTGCTCAGCCCGTCTCTACAGAATCCCCACAGCCGCTCAAGCGCGTTAAGATTGGGTGAAATACCTGTCCACAGAGGGATATTCACCTTGAGAGAATGAATATATTCATTGTTATGCTAAAAAAATGCAGGGAATAAAGGGAAGGGTAGCATCTTCAGTTTCAGTTGTTTTTTTGTTTTTTTTTTATTACATCAGACAGTAGTTTGTGGATTGGTGACAGCACTGATAAAGCACAAAACCCTCACACCTTCAGCAGTAGCTACTCCCTTGAGGAAGGAGGCCATTGAGGTGGTCCCTTCCTCACGTCAGATAGTCCGGGTTCTACAGCCGGGTACTTCATAGTTCAGAAGAAGGATGGGGGCCTTGCCGTGGTGCCATCTAACCATTAAGATGGCCCTCCTTCTTGCTTTGACCTCTCTTAAAAGAGTAGGGAAACTTCAGGCCCTTTCTGTGGCCCGTTCCTATTTAGACTTTGTGCCCGGTATGGCCAAAGCCTTCTTATACCCTTGTCCTGGGTATGTTCCGAAGGTCCCCTCCTTGGCAACATGGCCTGTTGTACTACAGGCCTTCTGTCCTCCTCCCTTTCGGGATCAAGACCAGCAGAAGCTTAATTGTATGCGAGCACTGGACATGTACATACACAGAGCTGCCATGTGGAGAAAGGCGGACCAGTTGTGTGTTTGTTTTGGTCCCCCTAAGAAGGGTCTCCCTGCATTTAAGCAGACCACTAGCCGCTGGATCGTGGATGCCATCTCTTTAGCCTATGAATCCTTGGGCCTTCCCTCTCCCCTGGGGGTCAAGGCCCACTCTACCTGAGGCACGATGCCTCCAAGACCTTCCTGGCGGGTGTCCCTATACAGGACATCTGCACTGCTGCGGGGTGGTCCATGCCATTAACCTTCGCCAGGTTCTATGACCTAGACCTGCGAGCCGCTCTTGGCTCTTCTGTCCTTCGCCCTAGCACACACTAGGCAGGGACTTGGGGGCGTGGGCATCTCGTTCCCCAATGTGTTTTCGACGCAGCTCAAGTTCCTGAAGGGGAACATTTCAGGTTACGTATGTAACCATGGTTCCCTGAGGGATCGAGATGCTGCGTTTCGGGCCATACTCCTGGCATCCCTGCGAGCGCTTGCTTCTGCCTTGAAGCTGAATGCCGGTTCCGGCGCACATGCTTTTAAGTGGATCACAGAGGCAAAACTACTGACCTTTTCAGTGAAGATCAGATTCATCTGTAAACAGGCTGCTAAGAGTTGCTAGCAGTTTAATGCTAACTAAACAAAGGCACAACTACAGCAGGAGTACTATAAACTAAACAAAACTAAATTACTAGCATCACTCAAAACACTCTATGCTAAAGAACATCATTATCTACTGTAAAGTTACAGTAGTGATTTAGCAAACAAATGTTATAAAACATTGTTTTGTAATACGTTCAGAGGGAGCTAGGGCAGATAACAACACAACCCTTACGAAAATTAAAACTAAAATCGTCTCGGTTACGTATGGTAACCCTCATTCCCTGATGGAGGGAACGGAGACGTTGTGTCGAGTAGTGTACGATACTAGGGGTCGCCCTTGAGAGCCCAAACACCTCTGACAGTTTTGAGAAAGGCCAATGAAAATTGGGTGTGCAGATTTGCATAGCTGGCCACGCCCCGGACATCCGGGTATAAATAGGGCAGCGTGTGCATCTGCTTACTCGTTCTGATTCTGAGGAGCCGAGCGTCTCAGCTTACTCAGAGGCGGACCAGAGATGTGGCATGGGAGACACAACGTCTCCGTTCCCTCCATCAGGGAACGAGGGTTACCATATGTAACCGAGACGTTCCCTATCTGTCGTACACTCCGAGTTGGGTCGAGTAGTGTACGACACTAGGGGTCACACACACAAGAGTTATAGGTGGAAATACACATATG
>NW_026128936.1:0-5957 GCF_022985175.1 Labeo rohita
GTTGCGGTCGCACGCTTAGAGTTTGAGCTCCGTCAAGTTGATTTCTTATTGTCTGTTTTTCAATTTAAAATCAAATTTATACACCATCATTTTCGTTTCTTATAACGTGTGAATATACCCCTGTTGTATTTTTACAACTAAAACATCCGGATTACTTTGTTATAACTAGTTTTGTTTTGATTTCCCGAGTTGCTAGCTTATAGCCCATTAGCAGCACCAGCGTGGTTGCCGCTAATCTTGCTTGCATTGTTTACACACTTACACATTTACACACATTACCATTGTTTACTCACTGTTACTTGCTTTAATGGCGAATTTGTGTCCACCTTTGAGTGCAGGTGAGACACACGAGCTGCACTCGTTGCAGCTCGAGCTGGAGGCCGTGGAGAAGCAGATTCAGGAGCTGTTGGTGCGGCAGACCGAGCTGAGAGAGCGGAGAGCCGCTCTGGAATCCTCCCGGGTGAGTAAGTATACAGCGCGATACTAACACTCTGACCACCTCTACTCCGTGTGCTTCTCTGCACAGGTCCCATGCACCCTGGACGCGATCTTCCCAGATGTCCTTCACTCCGGCGCCGGGACACCACGGACCCTGGGTGCAGCAGCAGCGGAAGACGCGAGCCAGGCCCCGGCCGAGGACCCGCCCCCTCCGCCGCCTCCGGTCTTCGAGATCTCCACCCGGAACCGCTCGCTCCCTCCGCGAGACGGAACGCGACGCTGTGATCGTCGGAGACTCCATTGTCCGGTACGTACGTGCTACTTTAGCTAAAGGTAAAGTCCACACCCACTGTTTTCCTGGTGCTCGCGTTCTCGATGTTTCTGCGCAGATACCCGCAATCCTGAAGGACGGCGAGAGCGTCGGCGCGATCGTCCTGCACGCGGGGTGAACGACACCAGGCTGCGGCAGACGGAGGTTCTGAAGAGGGACTTCAGCAGCCTGATCGAGACGGTTCGCAGCACGTCGCCCGCGACGAGGATCATCGTGTCAGGACCGCTTCCCACGTATCGACGTGGGCACGAAAGGTTCAGTAGACTTCTTGCTCTAAATGAATGGTTATTGACATGGTGTAAAGAACAGCAACTGCTCTTTGTTAATAATTGGAATCTTTTCTGGGAACGCCCTAGGCTTTTCCGTGCTGATGGCCTGCACCCCAGCAGAGTCGGAGCGGAACTGCTGTCGGACAACATCTCCAGGACGCTACGCTCCATTTGACTAGTAAGTACATTCTCAAATGATTGCTATGATGGCTTTTGTTCTGAACGCTTAAATGATAGTACTTGCACTGTCCAATCTATAAAGACTGTGTCTGTTCCTCGAATAGTGAGGTCAAAACATAAATTTAATGCAGGATCTAGAAAAAATCTGATCGTAATTAAACCAGAAAAAAAGCAAAATACACGAACAGAAACCATTTTTAAAGCTTGGGCTCCTAAACATTAGATCACTTGCACCCAAAGCAGTTATTGTGAATGAAATGATCACAGATAATAGTTTTGATGTACTCTGCTTAACCGAAACCTGGCTAAAACCTAATGATTATATTGGTCTAAATGGGTCTACTCCACCAAACTACTACTATAAGCATGAGCCCCGTCAGAGTGGTCGTGGTGGTGGTGTTGCAACAATATATAGTGATATTCTCAATGTTACTCAGAAAACAGGATACAGGTTTAATTCATTTGAAATACTTTTGCTTAATGTTACTCTGCCAGATATGCAAAAGAAATCTCTCCTATCTCTTGTTTTAGCTACTGTGTATAGACCGCCAGGGCCATATACAGATTTCCTAAAAGAATTTGCAGAATTTCTTTCAGAACTATTGGTTAATTTTGATAAAGTGCTAATTGTCGGAGATTTTAACATTCACGTTGATGATACAAATGATGCGTTAGGACTTGCATTTACTGACCTAATAAACTCTTTTTGGAGTCAAGCAAAATGTCACCGGGCCCACTCATCGTTTTAATCATACGCTAGATTTAATTATATCGCATGGAATTGATCTTACTGATATAGATATCGTACCTCAAAGTGATGATGTTTCTGACCATTTCCTTGTATCGTGCATGCTGCGTATCACTGATATTAACTATATGGCTCCGTGTTATCGTCTTGGCAGAACTATTGTTCCAGCCACCAAAGATAGATTTACAAATAACCTGCCTGATTTATCTCAACTGCTCTGTGTACCCCTTAATACACAGGATCTAGACAAAATGACTAGCAATATGGGCACCATCTTCTCCGATACGTTAGAAGCTGTTGCCCCCATCAAATTGAAAAAGTTAGAAAAACGTATTGCGCCATGGTAGAACAGTAATACCCATTCCCTCAAGAAAGAAACTCGCAATCTTGAGCGCAAATGGAGAAAAACTAACTTGGAAGTTTTTAGAATTGCATGGAAAAACTGTATGTCCAGATACAGACAGGCTTTAAAAGCTGCTAGGGCTGAGCATTTCCGCAAACTCATCGAAAATAACCAAAACAATCCAAGGTTTTTATTTAGCACAGTGGCTAGATTAACAAATAACCAGATGCCACCTGATCTAAATATTCCTTTACAGTTTAATAGTAATGACTTTATGAATTTCTTCACTGATAAAATAGATAACATCAGAAATACAATAACCAATGTAGATTATACTGCATCTAATATGTCAACTTCTTTCGTCGCACCCAAAGAAAAACTGCAGTACTTTACCGCTATAGGACAGGAAGAGTTAAATAAACTCATCACTGTGTCTAAACCAACAACATGCCTATTAGATCCTTTACCCACTAAATTACTGAAAGAATTGTTACCTGTGGCAGAAGAACCGCTTCTCAATATTATCAACTCATCGTTATCTTTAGGTCACGTCCCTAAACCATTCAAGCTGGCAGTTATTAAGCCTCTTATTAAGAAACCACAACTAGACCCTAGTGAACTGGCAAATTATAGACCCATTTCTAATCTTCCATTTATGTCTAAAATTTTAGAGAAAGTTATATCTGCTCAACTGTGCTCATTCTTGCAAAAAAATGATATCTATGAAGAATTTCAGTCAGGTTTCAGGCCCCATCACAGCACAGAAACTGCACTTGTTAAAATCACTAATGACTTGCTTCTTGCATCAGACCAAGGCTGCATCTCACTGCTAGTTTTACTTGATCTTAGTGCTGCGTTCGACACTATAGATCATGACATACTAATAGATCGACAACAAAATTATGCGGGTATCCAAGGGCAGGCTTTAAAATGGTTTAGATCCCACCTGTCTGATCGCTACCACTTTGTTTATTTAAATGGGGAGTCATCTCAGTTATCACCAGTAAAGTATGGAGTGCCAGAAGGATCTGTTCTAGGTCCTCTACTATTTTCAATATACTTGCTGCCCCTTGGTAATATTATTAGAAAACACGGGATTAGTTCCCATTGTTATGCTGATGATACTCAACTATATATCTCAACAAGACCAGATGAAACTTCTGAATTATCGAAGTTAACAGAGTGTGTTAAAAATGTAAAAGATTGGATGACCAACAATTTTCTGCTATTAAATTCAGATAAGACAGAGATATTACTTATTGGACCTAAAAACAATACACAGAATCTTTTGACTTACAATTTACAACTAGACGGATGTACTGTTACTTCCACTACAGTCAAAAGCCTGGGTGTTATATTAGACAGCAACTTGTCTTTTGAAAATCATATTTCTCATGTTACAAAAACAGCATTCTTCCATCTTAGAAACATTGCCAAGCTGCGAAACATGTTACCTGTTTCTGATGCAGAAAAGCTAGTTCACGCATTCATGACCTCTAGACTGGACTATTGTAATGCACTACTAGGTGGTTGTCCTGCATCTTCAATAAACAAGCTACAGATAGTCCAAAATGCAGCTGCTAGAGTCCTTACCAGGTCAAGAAAATATGATCATATTACCCCAATTTTAAAGTCTCTGCACTGGCTACCTATTAGGTTCTGCATCAGCTATAAAATAGTACTTCTTACCTATAAGGCACTTAACAGTTTAGCTCCTGCATACCTAACTAGTCTTCTACCACGCTACAATCCATCACGCTCCCTAAGGTCACAAAACTCTGGACTGTTGGTAGTACCTAGGATAGCAAAGTCCACTAAAGGAGGTAGAGCTTTTTCACATTTGGCACCCAAACTCTGGAACAGCCTTCCTGATAACGTTCGGGGTTCAGACACACTGTCTCTGTTTAAATCTAGATTAAAGACACATCTTTTTAGCCAAGCATTCAAATAATGCATCTCATAAACTTTTCCTGCAGCTATATCGATCAAATGTTCATTATTAATCTTTTAGCTCTGGTTTAACAAACCTTCCTTTTCTTAGTTTGAACAGCAGCTACGCTAATTATGTTCCTATTTGTTCTCTGTTTTTGCCATGGGATTGACATCCCATGGTAACTAGGAATTCACAAGCTCCAGTGTGGATCCAGAACACTTAAGAAGAGATGATGCCAACCCCACAGAGGACTTCAGATGATGCCAACCCTGAAAACATACAGCACTACCGAATTCTGCTACTAATTTATAGTGTTCTTTGTCTGTTTGATTACGTCATTAATTGATCTTTACCACACATCTCTGCCATATGTACATCAACTACTACTACATATATTGTAAAAATGTCAATTTGGTGTAAAGCTGCTTTGCAACGATATGTATCGTGAAAAGCGCTATACAAATAAATTTGAATTGAATTGAATTGAATTATTAAGGACAAGAGTTGGTCAGGAAGCCAGTTTATTTCCTCACCTGAAGGATGCTCCTTTTTACAAGGACCGTTTGATCAAACGGTCGATTATTTTACAGTCTGAGGCCCGCAGGGTTATACTAGGAAAATTGCACCAATTCATGTCAGGGGATGAGCGCCCCCTGTTGATCGGCATAAAACCAACACCAGCAGCAGCCTGAGTCTTCTCTAATGGGTCTCCCATCCAACAGCAGACCAGGCTGGGACCTGCTTAGCTTTACAAAAGATGATGATTCTGCCTACCATCTTAAACATGTCAGGGAATGAGCGCCCCCTGCTGGTCGGCCAAATAATAGCTGGCCCCAGCAGCATGCTAGGTCTTCTCATATTGGTCAGCCAACCAAGTACAGACCAGGCTCTGGTCTCCTTAGTTTTTAGTTAGGAACCAGACATTTGCTACTGCATGCAAAAGACATACTTGCTGTCAGTACCTTAAGAAAGCTGCTCCAACAGAGGGGTAGCGCATGCTGACAAGCTCAATATCTGCCGTCAGGATGCGCTACCATCTTTAACACTAGGCCAAGTTGATTATTAAGGACAAGAGTTGGTGAGGAAGCCAGTTTATTTCCTCACCTGAAGGAATTCTTTTTACAGTCTGAGGCCCGCAGGGTTATACTAGGACAACTGCACCCATACATGTCAGGGGATGAGCGCACCCTGTTGATCGGCATAAAACCAGAACCAGCAGCAGCCTGTGCCTTCTCTAATGGGTGTCCCATCCAACAACAGACCTGGCTGGGGCCTGCTTAGCTTTACAGAAAATGCAGACTCTGGCTACTGCAGACAAGGCACAGTTTTGTACAATATGGCTGATAGAGCTGCTCTAATAGAGGGGTAGCGCATCCTGATGGCCTCAATTTGGCCGTCAGGATGCGCTACCATCTTAAACATGTCAGGGAATGAGCGCCCCCTGCTGGTCGGCCAAATAATAGCTGGCCCCAGCAGCATGCTAGGTCTTCTCATATTGGTCAGCCACCCAAGTACAGACCAGGCTCTGGTCTCCTTAGCTTTTAGTGAGGAACCAGACTCTGGCTACTGCATGCAAAAGACATACTTGCTGTCGGTACCTTAAGAAAGCTGTTCCAACAGAGGGGGTAGCGCATGCTGACAAGCTCAATATCTGCCGTCAGGATGCGCTACCATCCTTAACACTAGGCCAAGTTGATTATTAAAGGACAAGAGTT